>NC_081411.1:101817262-101932262 GCF_030272615.1 Cryptomeria japonica
GCAATGTTATCCTAGACATACTTAGCGTAGTCACTGTCCTTGATTTTTTGAATCAATTATCTCAATCATATCCTATCATGGCTTGGTGATTGGTATAAATATCCATATTGAAGTAGTATCAACAACAAGGTGAAAAATCTTGACCTCACTGGGGACATTTCGCCTTGAGGGTTTTAGACATTAGATCAAACACATGGTGAGATACCAAAGATTAGAACAACCAACAATGACAACATTAATACAAGAGGCTAGACATCAAGGATTGAACTGATTTGAATTGGACAAAAGAATCTATTTTCAAGATGTTTTATTCTGAAAAAAATATGTTTTAGATAACATGCATGCTTACTTATGGTTGTGGATCTTTTTTCTTATCATATCTCCTAAGTGACTCAAGGATGTCATATGACTAGAGAAGCAAGGAGGGAATTTGATGTTTTCTTTGTCTACTGTTTGGGAGTGGAACCTTCTACTATACCAATTTGTCTTACAACCTGATTAGACAACATATCACTAAAGACATTTCAGATTTGTATGGTACAAAGGTTAACTCTTGTCTGTTTTATGCAAGAAATACTCCAGTCATCTTGGTTCAATTATACCTCGATGCTTGTGTCATCTCGCAATATCAAAAATCATGTAAGTTATACCTAGGTCATCATGGTTCAAATATATCATACTTCTTGTATTAACTTTCAACATATCACAAGCTCAATGATGATAAAAAAGGAAGCACTACAAATTTGATTGAAAGGATGACTATCTTAGAGGTACACTTCATATCATTATCATATCATTTTGAAGTGCATTTAGTTGCATTATCATATCATTTAATGTGCATTAATTTTCATTCTCATATCATCTAAAGTGCACTAAGTTGCATTATCAGATCATTTAAAATGCATTTAGTTGTTTTATCATATAATTTAAAGCATTGAAAATCATGTTAAAGAGCATCATCATATCAACAACACATCTCTATTTCACTATACATATCATCTACACATGCATACATTATAAAAGCATAATAAGACATCCATTCATTATCATTGTTATCACCATAATTATCATTACACATTAGTTACACATCATCATACATGAGTGCATGAAATCACCTTGTTGCTCCCTCGGATGCACCAACATCAACACATCTAAATTTGCGTAGAACGTGATATCAACAAAATGTTAATTATCTATCAATTGATCAAATCAATCAAACATTTATCCTATCTGCTCACATGAGATCTTAATAAATCTCTTTGACCACCTATCAATGATGAAAGTCACGCTATCATTCGAGAGTTTAGATCATAAAATTTTATCAATTAGGAGGGTTCATCCTAGCCTATCCTATTAGTGATGAAATTCATGCTATCATTTGAGAGTTTCGATCATAAAATCTTCTCAATCAGGAGGGTACATCTTAGCCTATCCTATTAGTGTTAGCCTATCCTATTAGTGACATAAGTCATGCTATCAATCTAGAGTTTCAAACTATTATCATATCTATCCTATCAGTGATGAAAGTCACGCTATCATTCGAGAGTTTTGATCATAAACTCTTATCAATCAGGAGGGATCATCTTAGCCTATCCTACCAGTGACATAAGTCACACTATCATTCATGAGTTCCAGTCATAAACTCTTATCAAATTTATCCTATCAGGGGAAAAGAAATACAATCATCAAACTTGGAGCTAAATCAATGACTCTTATCAATAGGAAGGTTCATCAAAACTATCCTATCAGGGGCAAAGCCATACAAAATTCAAAACATGGAGTTAAATCAATGTTCAAGTTGATGGTCAAACAAACCTACCATATTAGTGTTGTGGTCATGGTCATTTATCTTTGTCTTATACAGGATCTATCCTTCCTAAAACCAGACACGATTATCCATCTTTGTCTTATACAAGACATATCCTTCCTGAAACTAGACATGATCATCTATCTTTGTCTTGTAGAGGATGTATCCTTCTTAAAACCAAACATGGTCATCTATCTTTGTCTTATATAGGATGTATCCTTCCTAAAACCATATGTTTTGAACTATCTTTGTCTTATACAAGACGTATCTTTCTCAAAATAAGACACAATCATCTATCTTTGACTTACACAAAATGTATCCTTTGTGAAACCAGACTTGAACTTAATCCACTCAATCCAATCAATTTTATCAATCATTTAACTAAGTGAACACATCAATTCACTCAAGAAATTGACATTTTCCTAGGAGATCAAATCAAGGTAATCCACAACATCAAGTATTTAATCGGGAAATAAATCAATTATCAAAATCCCAAAAATTCATAACTCCTTGATTCATCTCCTGAGGGGGAATCATCATCACATCATTATTATATCAAATTGAACAATCAATATCAATATCCAAATCAATATCCAGGGCATCATATCGAAAATTTTGGCAAACAACACCATATTAAAAAAATTGGCAACATATTGGGCAATTTTTCTTTGAATCAACGTGTGTACACAAATCACTTCAAAGAGGGGTAAAATGTAGACACCTAATTATGTCCTCTTGATTAAATGAATTTTATATTTGTTTAATTACTATTCATCCAACTATTAATTAAATTCACATTTAATTAACCTTTCATCTTTTTTCAACTATAAATTAAATTAATATTTAATTAATTCATCCCAACCCTCTTCTCTTATCAATTAAATAAATTATTGAATTTATTTGATTCAATTCACTTACCAAATTCAGACCATTAATTAAATAAATAAATCATATTTGTTTGATTAAATCTTCTTTCACATTTAAATAAATTCATACTTATTTAAATCCCCAAAATCCCATTTCTCAAATTTAAATAAAATAACATTTATTTAAATCACCTTTATCCTCCACCCACTTGCATTTTTCTACAAATGCAAGTTTCACGACTATTTTAAATAGATAAATTATTTATTTATAATCTTATTTTTTCTCACCCACTTGAAACCTTTAATGGTTTCCCTTAAAGTCTTAAAACTTAATGGATTCCTTCTAGAGTCTTTTGAAGCCTTAAATGGTTTCCCTTAAAGTCTTCAAACTTAAAAGCTTCTTTCTAGAGTCTTCTTAAGCCTTTAATGGTTTCCCTCAAAGTCTTCAAACATTTAATGCTTTATCCCATTTTTCTTCATTTAAATAAATTAAGATTTATTTAAATAAAATTCAAAATTCACATTCACATTTAAAGATATTATTATTTTTTAAAATATCTATCCAAATGTAAATTGCACCATTTAATTGAAATAAATGATTTTATTTTAATTGAAAAATCCCAAAATTCCTCCCACTTGCATTCTCCTACAAAATCCACCTGCGTGCCTAAACCCCTTATATATTCTTCTATTCACTTCCAATTTAGCCTAATCCTATCCTAATTAATGTCGCATTCCTAAATAAAAGGAAGCCACTTCTCAAAAACATCCAAAGTCTTCAATAACCATTAAAGGTTGTATGTCTTCAAATGTTTAACCTGTAAAGTCTTCCAAACCATTAAAGGCTCTTACATAACCATTTATGGCTAACTCACCTTTGATGTTTGGTTAGAGACTTTCCTCTAACTTAACCATCCTTTTAACTCATGGGTCTCTTCAAATAATTTATTTCTTTGACTAAGGTAACCATTTAACCCTTGCACATTCATTTATCCCTTGGATAAAAGGAATATCCATTAACCTAACCCTAACTCAACCCCGTAGGGTAACCATCATGTCCCCTCAAGCATTTAATGCTCCTTATCTCTCATCTCAAGGCTCCTTGTGGTGACACTTGTAAACATGGGATTGGGTTGAAAATCTCACATTGATTGAAAATCATTCAATCTTAACCCTTCATAAGACAATTCTATCGTGGCCATCCAATTTCCCATTTCTTCTATAAATAAATCTCATTTCCTTCATTATCATCATCCTAGGTTTTTGCATCTAGGTCATGCTATTTTTTTGTGCGCAGTCTATCAAGGAGTCTGATTTGCCTCTCTTTTCAAGCTTAAGCATTTATGAGCATTCTAGTATTAAAATTATCATGTTAGCATAGCATATCATGTTAGTATAGCATGTTAGTATAGCATGTTAGTTTCTTTATCATAACTTAGTATTATCATAGCATTATCATGTTAGGATATCATATCATACTAGCATAATCTTCATTTTAATCTCATGATCTTGTACCATATCATAGCTTTTCAAATCCATATCATGCTAAGATCTTAGTTGCACTTGCATTTAGATCTTTTATCATATATCCCTCGTTCATTAGGTATTCATCCTATAGATAAAGTGCTCTTCCAAGCTGAGAGCCACCTTGATTTGAAGGATCCTTGGAGATAGATAAAAATAAGACATGCTTAGAGATTTTGTTTCGTTTACTTATGTTTTATGTTTCATTGATCTTTAACATAATGTTTCATTTGTGTGGTCGAGTTTTTTGTGTCTTGTTTTGTATATTTTACACTTTCCAGCATACAATTACCAACACAACTAGGCATCTTGAAGAGGGGGGTAGTAGGCTGAGATATTTTGTAGGCACAATTTGACCAATTAGATTTTACCTGCCAAGCTTACCAATTTCTCTTTCTAGCCAGTCAACTTCTTCTAAAATATTTTTATGATACCATTCCAAAATATAATAGTGGGGGATTTAGAAATTAAAGGTAACCTAAAATATGAATCACATAAAGAATAGGCCTCACAACTAAGGATTCTTGTGATTTTGACTTGAAGGTCTTTGAAAATTTTCATAAAGAATAACTTACTCTTCTCATTATTTATATGTTGACTTGAGATCATAGCATAATTATCAAGGAAATCCTTCCATCCTCTAACCTCTGATATGTAGGCTTCTTCAAAGATGATAGTATCATCTAAAAATTGTTGATGAAGTAGAGGTTGCTTTGATATATTTTAGTCTTCCAATCCTTTTAAGTCTTTCAATATTTCTCCCTAAAACTTCAACAACAATAATGAACAAGTATGGGGAAATAGGGCCCCCTTGACAGAGGCCTCTGCCATAGGAGAAGTAATCACTAGGAGATCCATTAACCAAAATTGAGAACATTGGGGTGGTAACACACTATGATTGTCTTTAGGAATTTATCTTTAAAGCCAAAATTCTTCAGCACTTCAAAAAGGAAGCTCCATGATACTCTATCATTAGCCTTAGATATGTCTAACTTAAAGCCATACTCAACAATTTACTATGGTCCATTGAATGTACAAGTTCATGAGTAGTGATAACTGCATCCATAACATGTGTCCCTTTAACAAAGCCTTTTTGGTTAGCAGAAATCATTTTATCAAGTACAATTTTAAGCCTATTTGTTGGCATTATACACTCAGATGAGAAAGTTAGATGTTGTCATTGATGGAAACATGGTTGAACAAGGTTTCAATGGTTCAACTGGCAATTGACTTTACATACCAGAACCGTCAGATACAACAAAGTTTATTCACACTAGCATCCAGTTCTCACTGGTAGCAAATCATACCGGCATTCCAAACCGACTTTGAAATAGTATTGTTAATGCAAAATGTATTGTAATGTAAATTATATTTGTATGGCCGACATGTTGTATTGTAAAGACTCATATATGTATGAGATCTTGTAGGTCATTTGAGATGTAAGGCAATGTAATGTGATGTAATGAAATATAATGTAAGAAAGGGTATTAGATAGGATAGAGATATGATACTAGGTAGTTGTTTATGCCCTTTGATGTATTTATTTTGAGAGTGAATAAGAAGTAGAGCAGAGCGAAGATTATTTTGTAACAGGGTTTTTGGCAGAGGTATTAGACAAAGCTTAAATCGGTACTGAATCAAGCATTGCAGATGCTATTTTGAAGTAGTACATTGTATTGGATTTAACCATCCAATTGTGTAGTTAGTGGGAGTCCAGTTTTGTTGTTGAGCAGTGAGCTCTAGGAAGTTGGCCTTCCTACATGTGCAGACCCCTATTTTATAAAGTAATATTTATTCATATTGGCCAGTGAGTAAATATTGTGTGTCACAAGTCCCATAGAGGTTTTTCTCTTACCGGGTTTCCTCGCCAAAAATATTTTTGTTATGGTGTGCATTGACGTTGTTTCTTTTGTTTCTCTTTACCACATTATTATTTGTTTACCCGTATAATAATTTCAGTTATAGAATTGCAAATAAGTTTAAATCTTTCAGCTACCGATCTGACACTGATTCACCCCCCCTTCTTAGTGTCTTTGGGATTAACCAAGTATCTAAACATTGGTACTAGAGCCTGGTCCTCTATTTGCTGAAGTCTAACAGCTTGAGGAAGATTCTGAAACCAGTACTGATGGAAAATTTGAGACAACAGTTGGAAAGAGCTCTTGAAGATTTTGATACAGAAAAATTAAAGAATATCAAACTAGAAGAATAACTCATATTTGCTTGAGAATTCATCAAAGCACTTGAAGAAAAGCTAGTCATGGCATAGAGTAAGAGAAAAGAATTGTGTGAGTCACTACAAAATAAAGATGATGAAGAAAAAGAAACTCTCAGAGATATTGCAGAGAAACTGAGACAAGAGAATAGTAACATGAGGAATGAGATGCAAGACTTAACCATGAGACTATGTAAGGATATTGAAGATAGAAAAAAGAATGAGGAAGATCTGGTCAGAAAACTTAATGAAAGATCAGATGAATCTCTAAGGCTTAGTTATGATAATGATATGCTTAAAACAAAGTTGATTCTGATGCAACATGACAAAGAGGAACTTATGAGACAAGTTAGCACTCTGGAAGGTGAATTGGTCGCTGCAAATGAATACAAAGACAAATTCAATAAGAGTTCAGACAAGCTTGATGATATGCTAAAAAGTCAAAAACCTGATGGAGAAAGTTTTGAAACTGGAAACAATCATGATAACAAAAAATTGGTAAGGCAACCTAGTGCTTATAAATTCAATGGCAAATGTTTTAATTACAACAAATTTGTTCATAGAGAAAATTAGTGCAGATATAGGAATAATCAGAATACAAACTCATCCACTGGTCAATGTTCCAAATGCAATAAATATGGTCATAACTCAGACAATTGCAGAATGAATGCAAAATGCTATTCTTGTGGTAGATTTGGACATCTATCTAATCAATCCAGAAATCAAACCGGGCAAGGTTATGAAAAAGCAATTCAAAGAAACAATGTAACTTATTATGCATGTAACAAGATTGGGCATATTGCAAGATTTTGTAGAAGCAAGAATGTATTGGCAAACAATAAAGGATCTAATGAAAAAGGAAAGGAAAAGGTAAATGAAATCAAGAAAGAATTCACTAACCAATGGGTCAAGAAGAGAGATCAGAGAAACGATGAATCTGTCTCTGCACTGGTAGAACAGAGCAATCCTACACTGGCAAGAGAATCTTCATCTAACTAAGGAATAATCCTTAGGGGTAAGGCAACTAATTGAAGATCATGTATTTTGCCCTTAGATGGTGGTAGGAAGTCATAATTCTTCTTTACCGACAGATACATGTTGATTATTCACTTATCAGGAGAAGCATTTAATGTGGTTGTTAGTTAAACATTTTGGTTATAAAGCACGGTAATTTCTCATTTCGACTTACCAAGCATTCAACACTCAAAGAGCGCAGAAGTTGAGCATAGGCATTCAAAAGTTTTCACTTGCAAAAAAAGGTATTTATTTTGTATCCTGGCTTCTTCATCTTCCATTCCTGAATTTTTAGATGAAATTGTCCGCTATGTTTTTAGTAGAGTTCATGGTGAATTTTTGTGGCTAGACTCAATTTTAAAAAATCACTAAGGAAGCAATTAAGGTTGTTACTAGTTTACCTTCAACCAGCACAAGGCCTGAGAAGAAGAAGAAAATTCCAAACAAAGAGGTTATGAACTTATCCAATGCAATGTCAGATAGCAGATCAATTAGGGTTAGTGATATAACTGATGTCAAATATGTGAGTATGGTTATTGGATACAAAGTTGCTCATACTAATAGGCTAAATTCTGTTTTTAGTCTATGCATTCATAGTGCTCATGAAATGATGAAGAACAATGCTAAAATTGATATTCGTGAGTGGTTGAAAAATGAACTAATAGAAAATTTGGATAAGATCAAAGGTGACAAAAAGGGAACTTTAAAATTTAGAAATTTACTTGTATGTTTAATGCTATACTTCTCAAAGGAGATTCCTGATATAGGCCACAAAGACTTTGCCTATGACATCTCTGTTGGAAAATAAATTAATGAGGCAATTACCGGAATGGGTCCTAAACGTAACAAGCAGGTAAATGATTACTTCAAAAACTTTCAAGCTAAAATGAAGGAAAGGGAAAGAATCACTCAAAGTATTATTGACAAGTATGCTAAGCATATATGCTTTGTTATTAAGAGAGATGAGGTATGGATGGACGCAGTCACTCCTAGAACTATTTGGATAACTGAGATAGGTTATGAAGTGGACTTAAACGTTTTGTAATCTTATGCAAAGATATTTCTAGATGCACCACCAGAACCTATTGAGAAGATCTTTAGCACTGCAAAAACCAATGAGAGTGATGTTGCTATTCAAAAGCAAAGGAAGAAAAGAGATAAATTATTGAAATATTCTTATAAGTTTGTTGAAGATGTTAAGAAGGGGTTATTGGGACTTGATCAGATGAGTGGTGTTGTTGAAAGCATGAAAGAAAGAAAATATTACTAGCAAATGATAACACATGTTTCCCCTGTTGTTACCTCATCTGAGACTGACTGTGACAAGGCTGCAAAATTTAAAAGGGTGGAAAGGAAGAAGAGAAAATCCTAACTGGCACATGCTCCATCACCGAAGAGGACAAGGACACTTTGAAAGAAACAACAGGTTGTGAGAGAGACTAGTGGTCCGAAGAAGAAGATTGCACAGAAGCAACCAGAACAAAAGGTATCTGTTACTCTTTCCCTGGAGGAGCTTATAAATGAAATAACTCAAGATGGCAATCTTGGAAATGTTAGTAAGTTTTATCATACCTTTAAAGATTCTGATAAGGAGACTATTGAGGAGAGTATAATTTTGTATCTAGACATATATAAGAAGGTCCTTATTGAAGTTATAGATGTTCTTCCAAATGATTTATATCTGAGACTTGAAGCCAAGAGAATGTTTATTATGGAACTTGATAAGAAATTGAAGGTTGAGGCTCTATTGGCGGTTCATCCTATTAAATCTAGACAGGAGATAGATGATTTAATAGTTGAAGCTAACATAACATTTTTTGCAAGTGGTCACCGCCAAGTTAGCCTCATGGCCGACATATTAAAAGAGATAGCAGATGAAACAACAGATAAGTGGAACATATTCTTTGTTGAGAAAGAGAAAAGGGAAGAAAAAGATAGACAAAAAATTGACAAACCTTTTACTAAGGTATACCAAAAGGGAGATAAAGGAAAGAACAAGGTTGGCAGTGTTTCTGACCTAACAATAAAGGATAACTTACCCCCACCAGCTCAGGACACCCCACCGATAGTAGCAGAGGCACTAGTAGAAGTATAGGATCAACACGAAGAAAGGATATTACAAGAAGTAAAAACAAATAATATTCATCCCGAGTCAAATATTCTATTTACAATGAATCTTGACACTCAGGACATCAATATTGTAATGGTTAAAACCTCTATTTCTGAAATTTTTGAGGAGAAGAAATGTATAGATGTTGAGATATTGACATAAAAAGGACAAGAACAGATAGCATCTGAACCGATAGAGAATAAGAGTGAGAATAAGGAAGAGAAAGTTAATAAGGAAGTGGTTAAGGTGAATGAACAAGTATCTGGAGAAGAGAAGAAAATTATTGCAGAACCTAGCACTTCTACTATGGATTTCAGACTGACAAATGTCACTGATGTATTATTGGATTCAATAAAGAAGATAATTGAATGCAATGCCTTATCATTTAAGGCTATTGATGAGTCTCTACTAATTTTACAAATGATTGCATCAACATGCAAGGTTGATCACATTGTTGGCTCAATAGGTAAATTGGACACTTTGTCCAAATTCATTTCTTCTAACATTCAGTCTTTAGATAAGATGAATGAGGAAATTATTCAGGAAAGAGTTAATAAGGAAAAGGAAGATTTTTTTGATAAAACCATAAAGGATTGTACAAAATAGATTGATTCATTGCCACCGACATTGAACTCCATCATTTTTGAATACAAGGAATTGTATCGGGAAGCCTACAAACCTCATCCTATAATAGAAGACATTGATGATCAGATAAGGAGGAATCAGAAAGAGATTGATGACATTGCAGATAACATGATTGGTTCTTCGGAACTAACATCAGTTTTGGATCAGGAAATGGTTATTCATGAAGAGAAGATTGAAAATCTGGAAAAAGAAAAGGCTAGATTGAGAATGAAAACTTGAGAGCTAAAGAATAAATTTGGTCCAAGATTGGATAATCTATTAACACACCAGAATACACTATCTAAGGTAATAATTCAAGGAGAAAGATCACCAGAGAAAAAAATGCATTATCTCACTAGGATAATTAGGCAGACAAAAGATATAATTACTGATAGTAAAAAGTTCCTGCAGGGTCTTAACTTAGTTCTTGCAGATATTTTTCAAGTTATATACAACCGACTTTAGGATTCTAAGTAAGTTTTTGATTTTTTGATACTTTTGACATCCTTTGTCATTGATGTCAAAGGGGGAGTGGTATAGTGAGAAAAATATACAGAGTAAGGCATGGTGAAAAGTGAATAGAAGGAGATCATTTCCTCAGGGGGAGCACTCTCAGTTTTGGTTTTGATTTTTCTCATGAGTGTTCCCATCAATGCCAAAGGGGGAGATTGTTGGCATTATACACTCAGATGAGAAAGGTAGATGTTTTTATTGATGGAAACATGGTTCAACAAGGTTTCAATGGTTCAACCAGCAATTAACTTCGCATACCGGCACCGGTAGATACAACAAGGTTTATTCACACCAGCATTGAGTTCTCACTGGCAGTGGATCATACTGGCATTCCAGGCTGACTTTGAAATTGTATTGTTTATGCATAATGTATTGTAATATGAATTATATTTTTATGGCCAACATGTTGTATTGTAGACCCATATATGTATGAGATCTTGTAGGTCATTTGAGATGTAAAGTAATGTAATGTAAGCGAGGGTATGAGATAGGATAGAGATATGATACCGGGTAGTTATTTATGCACTTTGATGTATTTATTTTGAAAGAGAATAAGAAGCAGAGTAGAGAGAAGATTCTTCTGTAACAAGGTTTTTGGCAGAGGTATCAGATAGAGCTTAAACCGGTACTGAATCTAGCATTACAAATGCTATTTTGAAGTAGTATATTGTATTGGATTTAACCATCCAATTGTGTAGTCATTGGGACTTTAGTTTTTTTGTTGAGCAGTGAGCTCTATGCAGTTGGCCTTCCTATATGTGCAGGCCCCTATTGTATTAAGTAATATTTATTCATATTGGCTAGTGAGTAAATATTGTGGGTCACAAATCCCACTGAGGTTTTTCTCTTATCGGGTTTCCTCGCCAAAAATATATGTGTTATGGTGTGCATTGGTGCTTTTCTTTTGTTTATCTTAGTGCATTATTATTTCTTTACCGGTATATTAATTTCAGTTGCAGAATTGCAAATAAGTTTATATCTTTCATCTACCGGTCTGACACTAATTCACCCCCCTCTCAGTGTCTTTGGGATCAACCAAGTATCTAACACTATTAACCTTGACTTTTGATAGGATTTTATACAATGTGTTACATAGACTAATAGGCCTAAAATCTATAAAGGAGATAACCCTATCATTCTTTGGAATTAAAGCAATGTAGGTAGAATTAACTTGGTTGAGGAGTTCAAAAAACCTAAAGAAGTCCTTAATGGTTTTCAATATGTCCAAACCAATAACATCCTAATACTCTTGGAAGAAGGCCGAGGGGAACCAATTAAGGCCTAGAGCTTTGAAATCCCCAAAAGAAAAAAACTACTTCTTTGACTTTCTGGAAGGACACCCTGACATTAAGTAGTAGCAAGTCCTCATTTGTGATTACCTCTGGGATCACCTCAAGAAAACCATTAGCATCTTTAAAATAGCTATTATTACTAGTATTTTTCTTACTAAAGGAGTTATCAAACAAATCCACCATTTCCTTCTCATCTTCAGTGATTGAGCCATCATCCTTCAAAAGCCATCTTATCCTATTTCTGCTTCTATGCTTCATGGCAGATTGATGAAAATGTTTAGTATTCTTGTCTCCTTTTGTAAGAAATTGGATCCTTGTTTTTTTCTTCCAAAAGACCTCTTATTTCTTGTTTAATCTGAACCATTGTTCTCTTAGCGAAATCTCCTCAAGACATTCCTCCTGAGTGGCATAGTTATCTTCTATTTTCTTTTTAATAGTTTCCAGGTTAGCAGATATAGATTTTTTCTACTCAAAGATATTCCCAATGGAATATCTATTCCATCCTTTTAGTTTTTATCCTAAGAAGTTTTAGTTTTGGAACCACATGATACATTGCGGTACCATTAATTGCGGCATTCCACCACTGCTCAACCATGGCTCTAAAATTTGGATGTAGAGACCACATGATCTCATATCTAAAGGGATAGGATTTTCTCCTTGCAGTATCTTCCAAAGTTAGTAAAATTGCATTACGATATGATCTAGACCTAGAGAGGGTGCATAGGGAGAGGAAGTCAATGTTTTTCCAATTACTCAAAACTAGGACCCTATCCAATTTGACTAGAATTAAGTTTTTCCCAAGACTTCTATTTGACAAAGTGAATTTTATTCCAGTTAGGTGAATGTCCATCATTCCTATCATAGAAATAAAGTCTGTAGGATCATTCATGCTTTCAAAGTAATCCTTAATACCACCAGCTTTCTCCAAGGGGAATAGGGGAGAGTTAAAATCTCTAACCATCATCCAAAAATTCAAAGATACATTCAAAATGAAGTTTTCTAGGGAAGACCATAAGATGGCCCGAGGAGATTTGGCATTGGAGGCATAAAAAATAATGATATACCACTCAAGGTGGGATCTGAGATCTGGAATCATAACAATTAGACAATACTTTGCAGAGTGAATCAGATTACCCTTAAAGTAAGATGGATTTGATAAGGTAGCAATGCCACCAAACATCCCATCAACATCACTAGATAGGAAGGTAGCAGAAGGATAGAAAGACATAGCCACCTTTTGGAAGATTTTAGATCTCATCTTTGATTCCTGTAACAAGGGAATGTCAACTCTTTGTTCCATCAAAGTACACTTTAAAATGTGTTTCTTCATAGGGATATTCAAGCCTCTCACATTATAGGAGAGGATCTTCATTGGGAACAATAACAAAGGATCTACTCAGTACTTAGTCCTGAGTAGAACAAGCATCCCTTATAAGGGATAGAAGTTATTTCTTCTTTTTCTTGGATTCTGAGAGACTGTCTAGGGTCCTATGTCTTCCACTAACCACCTCTCTTGCTACATCATTGGTCCTTGAATCTTTCTGCAAAGGTCATCCTATTTTATTATCCACTCCTACATTTTCTTTCTTTTTCTTTTTTTTGTTAGTACCAACTTGAGTCTAGTCCGAATCATCATTTTCATGGTCAACAAAAATCTTCCTTGACTTGCTAGGTGGGGTGTCGAAGAGAACCCAATGAAATATAGGTTTTCCTTCAAGTTTAAAAAACCAAATCCTAGTTTTCCCTTAGGAGTTTTGATCAAATTTCCCATGTTAGTATTCTTTGTATTGGGGTTTAGGAAACTTCAAACTATTTTCGGCTCAAGACCCTTCTAACCAACCTCAAAGGTAGTCTTACCAAGTTATGGAGTAGTGTTTCACCCTAGGTCCACCACCATTTCCACACTCATAGAACCCTCATACTCCACAACCATAGAACCCTCATACTCCACACTTTCCTTGTCTATGTTGGGTAGAGGTTTGGGGGACATAGCTAGGAATAGATGTACCCTTGATGAAGAAGTCAGATCATCAGGTTGTTCTTTCTTATCCCTGGCCAAGTTTTTCTCCATCTTAGAAGCAGATAGGTTGGGACCTGATAAAGGATCCGTAGTTGAGCAAGTAGTGTAAGTATTTTGTTCATCAGCATCATCAATAGAGGAAGCGTTGGAACTTTACTATTTTGGAACAAGTTGTTTCTTGCAAATATAACTAAGATGACCATATCCCCTACAAGATTGATAGAATGTTTTAGCATTTTTGTACTCAATGGGTTGGACCCAAGCACTAAGCTTGGATAGGAGAATTACTTGAGTCATAAATATAGTGTTGTTGGCCACATTAATACAAATTTTGGAAAAGAGGAGCCTAGATTTGTATTGCATAATAGGGTCCATAGTAAGAAATTTACCATAGGAGTCAACAATCCCTTAAAAAACCCCTAACTTATAGAACTCTAGGGGTAACCCAGGGAGCTAGATCCAAGTAGGAACCACCACTCCTAGATCCTTCTAGGGATCAAGGCTAGGTTTCCACTTGCATAAGGATAAGACATTGTTACTGCCATAAGACCACAACCCTTCCGTAAGGGTTAAAATCATATCCTCCTGATAAAAAAACTAAAGATAAAGAGACCATTTTCTATGGTAGTGATAGACACGCTACCTTTCTATTTCCATATAGCAGTAGCTCATTTCCTAACCTGATCAATAGAAGTTCAGATGACCAGAAACTTACCAACAAGGGAGAGGTTGAGCTTAGAAATAACCATATTCAACAACACATCAGGAATCTCCACTTGGGGAGTTGGATAGTCAGGGGTTGTGTCCATCTTAGTAGGACTTCCACCAAATAATTTTTCAATGAAGTTGGTAGGTTCCTCATCATTGAAAAAGGAATTGAGATGGTACTAAGGTAAGGGAGGATGCAGGACATTTTTCTTGATTGGAGAGTCAAAATTTTCCAAGTGTCTAGAAGAGACAACAAAGATCATATATCCATGGGTCCCATGAGAAGGCGAATCCTGGAAGGGGGCCCCCTCTGTAACAATCATCAGAAACAACATAGGTAGGGAGCAGTAGATGAGTGAGAGAGAGTTTTTTCTTTTAGTCATGTTATTGAATTAACACTTGAAGCACTTTTCTAAGGAGAACTGTGTCACCATAATTTCTGTACCTAATGTAATATTTATTAATTTAGTAGTTAAATTATCATTTAGCCTCTATTCTTTGTAAGGACAATCACTCTTTCCCTCAATTATTTGTATGTAGTAGAGGTGAGAACTCCACACCAATTTTGATTTAGGAAATCCCCTATACAACAAAACCATTTTTTCTCATTTTTATTTGTTCGGGTTTATATCTTACAACAAAGACTATATAGGAGTGTCGAGTAGATAGTGACAAATAGTTCCAATTTTCAAACAATGAAAATCAACAAGAATAGGGCACCCTACAATTGTGTTTGTTGTTTTTTGGCTAGGCTTCTGGGAGACATGCCTAGAGGATCTTGTAACTATATGTATACCTATTTCTATTAGGTTGGATAACCCAGGATTATGGTTCCCTCTAGTTGTCTATGACACTTTTGGATCTAGATTTTAGCTATAAGTTCCTATTTGTATCTTACATCCCTATCTAAACTACTATGACAATATTTTGTTATGTATTTCACTGTTATTGCTAAAATTGATCATTTTTTTATCATTTAATCTAGTTAATATATATATACACTTCACAATCTCAATTTTTTTGTGATAAAGGAGAAAACTTTCAAGTATTTAGATCTCCTAGATTAGGGTTGTACCTAAACCTAATTCATGTTACAATGCTATACTGTGGAGATTTTTAATATTAGTTTGCATTCATAGGACTAGGATCTCATTCAAAATATATCAAACATTATATCTAGGAAAGCATATAAAGTGATCTATAATAATTATTTATTATTATAGAACCGCATGACACATATCTTTATTAGCTAGATTAATGTTAAACCTGTGTAGTATGTTTGTCTTTGGTCTAGTGACATATCTTAGTGCTAGCCATACATTGGATACTTTGTCAAATTTTAGTTACGATTTTTAAATCATGTTAAAAATTACTTCAATGAACACCCTCTTGGGTCTAAGTTATCCTAAAGTGAAAGATAAACTATCTAAGATTAATAGTTACCTTATTGTCACTCACTTTTTTTTGATGAGTTGAACAACCCACCCTTAAGATGACATTTCCCTTCCTTTAAAATCTATTAATTTCTTTATTCTTGTGAGATTTAAGTTTTAGGAAAATCAAATTATATCATGTGGCTTGAGAATATTGTTGCCTCTCTCATGGTTCTAAAGGTCTTAACTTTATTTAAATCTAATGAAAGAGAAATTAGCATTATGTGCTAATTAATTACTCATAGCTCTTACATAAATTGAAAGTTCATAAAAAAATCATATTTTTCTTGAAGGCTTGAAATGGTTTTGGTCTTCATAATCTTCGTATAATAAACATATTCAAATTCAAGACACTTTTGTGATCAAGAACTTATGGAGAACGAATGAAGCCATTTGACCTTGTCTCTTATCAAATGACAGTGACTTATGTAAGGGATTATCTATCAATTAAAAATATCTATGGTGGTTCCTTATTCTTTCTTTTTAATACTATCCAATTACTAGGACTCTAAGGGTTCATGCTTTGAAATTCAACAACATGGGTATGAAAAAATTTCTCATTCATTTTTCAAATACTACTAAGAATTTTCTTTCCCAACCCATGGTCAATTGATATGTAGTTTTTCTAAAAAATATTTTGAGACTCTCTACACTATTATTAGTTTAAATCCCCTAACATGCTTCATAAAAAAGGGTTAAAGGTGTCAAACATTTTTTATTCTTTAATTGGGTCTTCTCTAGTCTTTGTTGAGCTCCTTCAAGCATATATTTTAAACTGTTTGGTTGACTATTCATGAATTAAAGTTTTCTCATTTTGTTTGGTGCATTTTTCAATAAACCCATACCAATGGTATAAAATTAACTTATCTAAGAGTTATCGGTCCAAGTTATTGTTAATTATGTGGACAAGAGGAGATTCTTAAGCATAGTTTTCTTTTTTTGAAAAGGTTATTGGGCCTAAAATGATATTTATGATTTTTCAATTGTACCTTTCCCTTTCTCATGACATATGGCCTTATAGAAAAATTGGTCTACAATATTTGCTAAATTCACTTAGATTTAGCAAACTCCCAAGGTGGAAATTCTTTTAATATTTGTAAAGATAAAAATACCATTGTTTTCATTGGTTATTCTATTAATAGTCATTTCTTGCTTTGATATTTTCCAACATCTTTATGCAAATTGAGGTGCAACTAAATTTTTTTTGCTTCAAGTGGCACATCTACAAGCACTTTTGGACTATAGCAATAATGACTTGTGTATAGTTTCTAGACTTCTGCTAATCATAGGCTCCAATAGGGGCCAATATTTATGTCATTGACATTATTGTAAAGAAAATCAATCTATAGGAGGAGATCATGATTCTGATTCACGTGTTTCACATCTTATTCCAAGAAGAATTAGAGATCAATATACCCATGGTTGATTTTAGAGCTCTTGCATACCTTCAACATTCTCTTAGTCTCATCACTCAGAAACTTTTATTTGGCTAGAATCTAGCAAACTCTATCACTTCCTTAGGTTATCTCATATGTTTCTTATGCTAAGCCGCTAACTCGAAAAGAAAGTGAAGATAAAATGTTCACTAGTTAGTATCTTGTACTTAATACATAGACCTTCTCTATGAATGAGTGTGACCTCTCTCCATCCCTTAGTGGTATATGTCTTGTCATTTAATGACTATGTAATGTGTATAGACCTTCTCTATGAATGAGTGTGACCTGTCTCCATCCCTTAGTGGTATATGCCTTGTCATTTAATGACTATGTAATGTTTATAGACCTTCTCTATGAATGAGTGTGACCTCTCTCCATCCCTTAGTGGTACATGTATTGTCATTTAATGACTATGTAATGTGTATAGACCTTCTCTATGAATGAGTGTGACCTCTCTCCATCCCTTAGTGGTATATGTCTTGTCATTTAATGACTATGTAATGTGTTTTATTTTATTGATTAAATAAAACCCCTTTTTGAACTTGAAAATTTTTTACACACATTTTTTATAAAAATATGTACAATATACTCTTTTAGATACATATAATCTAATACACATATTGAAACCGCCCCGCCCCCCACAAGAGATTTACCATGTGTGCACTACCATTGGAATATAGCTCTCCAACCCTTAAAATTAAGAAATTAATACCCTTGCCTACACAGCTTCATAGAAAATATCTAGAGCCAAGCCACATTATATGACAACTAATCTTGTTTTATGTCATGAGTCACGTAGAGACTGTAACTTTGAAAAGACGCTCCACAAATGTGATAAGATGGGCCCACATCCAGAGAAAGATTCCCCCAAGGATAGCATGGATATATGACAATTTGTATGGAAGGCTTTCGCAAATTGCCAAAGACCACTATTCTCGACATGGCGAGTGGGGGTAAAAATGGGGCAATGGCTATGCAGCGGACAAAATGGCTCACCCCATGCCATGCCATGCCATGCTCCATGTGATGACATGACCACCCCGTCCAATCAAACCTTCTGTGCCATCTCTAGTCCTTTTCCGACATTTTTTCATTTTTTTGACAAGTTCGTGGGGGTGGGGGAATTTTTTTTTTTTTAAGTATGATTATATTTTAAATTTTAAAAAAAATAAAATTTCCTATAACCAATTTACTTTTAAGTTTTTGTTTTTAAATGTACGATTATATTTTTTAAATTGAAATAATTTATTTTAATATGGTTTTATAATTTTTTAGTTTTTAGTTATATTTGTAAAATAATAAATTAATAATTATTAATGTATTTAAAGTTTTTAAATAATAAGTTATTGTTTTCTTTTATGTTTGATTATATTTTTAAAAATGAAATAATTTATTTTAATATTTTTTCATAATTTTTTATTTATTAAATTTTTTTTATTTTTTAAGCTATATTTGTGAAATTATAAATAAAATAAATTAATAGTTAATTATAATATTAAATTTTAAGTTAAAAACATTATAAATTATTAGGTTTATTAAGTTTTATTATTAATTTTTAATCTTTTTAACCTACATTATTAAGTTATAATGTTTTTAAGTTTTATTAATTGTTTATTTATTTAAGTTTTTATAATTTAATTAATAAAATTTACTTAGTATATTTTCTTTGTATGTTTATTATTATTATTATTTAATCTAATAATATATAAATTTAATCAAATATTCTAACAATTTTTTTGATATGCGATATTAAACATTAATCTAAAATACACCTATGAAATGAAATTTTGAATAAATATATTTTAAATTGTCAATGTAGATACAATATTTACATAGTTTGAATTTAATTTTATTACTTGTGTCTAATTTATATACTTTTTCTTTTGTAAATTTGAGCAATAGTTATAGTTTGAATTAAATTTTTACTTATGTGCAAATTTTAAAAGATGTCATTCTTTAAGTAAAAAGTTAATTCAAACTATAAAAACTTTAAAACATTCAAAGAAAATATACTAAGTAAATATTGAACTTTAGAAATATAAATATAGTTATTTAAACAAAAAATATTATCAAAATAAATATATTGATATTAACCTAAGAATAATTAAGTGGTTTTAACATAGAAAATAAAAATTACTTAACATAAAAAATAAAAATTACTTAACATAGAAAATAAAAAATTACTTAACATGAGAAATAACCAAGTGAATATAAAATTTCCTCACTTTGCATCTTTAAAACTCACAAAAAAAATTGATTAGATCAAATTAAAAAAAAATGTAAACCTCAATTCCCTTTACCAATATATAAATCATTTAGTTATTTCTTATATTAAAATGGCTTAATTATTTTAATTTAAAAAGAAAACATTTTTATATAAAATAAACTATTATTCTTATATATATTTAAAAAGTTAAAAAAATAACATTATTAAAATTTATATATAATATATATCTTACATTTATTATAATATAAATATTATTTAAAAAATGAATATATAATTTATTAATAGTTTATAACATTTATTATTTTATTCATTGTAACTTTCAAAAAATAAAAACAATAATAAATAGAAAAAACAAATTAAGATGGCAGATATAATGGACAGATCCACCACGATCGGCTTGTCAGCATGGATCAACTTGGCAGGACGTGTACGGTTTGATTGGATGATTATAACTGCATAGGGCATGGTGATTGACATCAACATGAGGGGCATGGAGAAGGCATGGCATGGGGCAGGCCATTTTGTCCGCTGCGTAGCCATTGCCGTAAAAATGGTGTTAGGGTTGTCTGTGTGACTGGAGCAGGGGGATGCATTGCATCATGGCTTGTCAAGAATCTCCTTGAAAGTGATTACACAGTATAAGCCACTCTCAGAGATCCAGGTATTTATCTCCCCTTTTCTTTATATGTAGACCATCTAAAATTATATGGTAATACTAGATTTACAAATGTAATTGTTAATCTTAAAACTGCAGGAGACGAGAGAAAATGTGGGCCTGTGTTGAATTTACCAGGGGCACAAGAGAGGCTGAAGCTCTTCCAAGCGGATCTCTTGGAAGAGGGCAGCTTCGATTCTGCAGTGGAGGGCTGTCAAGGAGTCTTTCATTTAGCCAGTCCCATAGCTGGTGATAAAGAGAACACGCCGGTAAGTACCGATTAATTAATTTCAAGTCATTAGATGATAGAGACTATTTGTTTCCTAGAGATATAAACTGTCGGTTTACAGGAGGATTATATTGTGGGCGGTGTAAATGGAGTATTGAATGTTATGAGAGCTTGCACAAAAGCTAAATCTGTTAGGCGAGTCGTTTTCACCTCATCTCTTTCAGCAGCCTGTCCGCTGAGTGATAAGGGGGAATTAGCTTCTTCATGTCTAGATGAATCATGTTGGAGCCCTATCGATTTCCTCAAATCTCACACAAATAAACTGGCCTGGTATATGGCGGCCAAGACTTTAGCGGAACAAGAGGCTCTTAAATACGGTGCTCATAACGAGCTTGAGGTGGTGACTATCCTGCCACCGATTGTGCTTGGCCCTTGGTTTACAGAGATGCCTGGTTTTTCATCTTCGCAAACAGTACTATCGCTTATTAAAGGTAAGAAATGTCTAAATGTTTATTTATGGATCTTTTATTACAGTATTAGCATTAATTGCAGGCATAATTTGTTTAGCTATGTTTATTGATAGGTCTTTATAAATTGTATCAGCATAAGTGAAGGTATAAAATTACGTTATTTTAAATGATCTATCTTTTTAAATATTATTAGTTATCTTGTACGGTTAACTTTTAAAATATTACATAGTTTAAAGTCAAAGATAAATGCTCTGAAGTAGTTATCACTTGCACATGTGGAATGTTTGTAAGTGAGAAGGTTAAGAAATAATGGGATGTTTGTAAGTGAGAAGGTTAAGAAATAAGAGAGGTTGTTTTTTCACTTTAGATATTAGGAGATCTAGGAGGGTGCTCGTGGGCAATTAGACAAATTAATTGAACAAAAAAAATTAACAGAATTAATCTCCCAAAAATACCATTCCTTTTATATAGGATTCTCCGAAAACTTATGACTAAACAACCACTATACATATGAGACAAGAAAACCTCTTTGAAATAGACATATTAGATTATTTATGCAACCTATGATGTAACTTAATATTTTTCTCCCTTATGGTATTTACAAAGTTCTAGATCATGACACATACATGACTTGAACACATAGGATTAGTCATCAATGTTCTCTATGAAAGTCATGCATGTATCATAGATTTTAATAATGGGTTACACATTATTGGTGAGAAACATATATCAAATTAATCTCAAATTATTTTATCACAATCAAATCTAGAAGCAACTAATGTATTAGCATGGATTGTGGAAATCTGACAATATTAATCATTTTATAAAATATTTGATGAAGGCACTAGCAACCAAAGATCCGTGTGATAATCCCTACAATAATAGAGTCAAGATGTAGTGTTTGATACTATTCAATTATAATTCTTGAGTCTATGAGAAAACCATGAACAAGGGATAAATAGAAAACTAATTATTCAATTAAATTCCTATAAGCTCAAGTATATGATTTTTTAAATGCATCCTTAAATCCATCATAAATATTATTGGCACTAAAAACTTGAAATATCATTGTTGAAAAAATAATATCCCATGTAAAATACAATGAAAAGAGATTTGAAAAAAAAAAATTGAGGTAATTTCATAACCTATACTAAGATTCAGTAGTCACATAGAACAATCACATTAACAAATGTAGTATCATATAAAAGTGAAATGTTGAGAAATATGGTTTCACTATCTTAAAAATGAAAACTAGGAATTGTTCCCAATCTTAGACTCATTGTAGAACAACCAATTATTCTCAACTTCAGTCCCTTAGGGAAGCTAGGCACTTGGATGAATTGTTCTCTTTTGAATTGATATGATTGGATATGAAATGATGCATTAACTAGGTAGAGTTCTAGGAAATTAACAACAATTGACATAAAATAAAAAGATACTAAATTGAAAATCAAAATGTAACCCCAAATCTAGAAATGAGATGTAGAAAGAAACATGTCACTTAAATATGGGCCTAAAACTACTAGTATATGAAGTGAGATGCCCTAGACCTAGAGGTTTCTTTGTTAGCTTCAATGTTAAGTTTTCACCTATTCAAAACCTAAAATTGTTTGTTTTCATTTTCCGTCTATGAACCTACAACTATCTATTATTGAATTTAGAAACTACAAACATAAAGCGAAGGAAAAGTGTTGTGTTGTATAAGGTTTTGCCTAAGTCAAACTCCAAGTAGGAATAAATTTCTAGTAAACAATGATGATTAGACTTTTTTGGATGAAGAAATCCCACTCATTTGTCCAAAACATAATTTTAACCACTTTTGATTGAATTCTATCTTTGATCAAACTAATTAAATGGCTCAAATGAGCATATTATTTTAAATACGTTCGATTGAATATAATATACGATCAAATTATTATTTTTGTTTATTTTTAATTATTATTTAAAGGGGTTTGATAGAACCCAGGGTTGACCAAACCCCCATTTTTAGGTTTTTTTAAAACATTGTGCCCGACCTTAGTGAAATTTGTGCCAACCTTGTTTGATAGAACATAGGGTTAAATAGAACCCATCTGTTGAAATGTGGTGACTGATCAGCAAAATACTGTACACTCAGCACGTATCCTTGCTGGGGTCCGGGGCCGGGCCAGGCCCTAGGCAGGGGTTCGAGGGCGGGAGCCCTCGAGAAATTTGTTTTTGTCATTTTTCGTTGATGAAAACCGACATTGTAATAAAACCCTAAAAAGGCCGACTTTGTTTGTTGCCCTAAAAATGCATGTTATAAGTGGCTGGGATGCTTAAGGCATTGTAAGGTTGATGTACTATTTTTGTTGGATAATAAGAAAGATTGGATGACTGTGTATGGTGGACGTAACCCATTCTGGATGAACCACGTTAAATCTCTATGTTATCTGTGTCCTGTTTTATTTCTTTATCTTTTGTATTTAAATCTACATATAATTGTTAGTTCATATTTGCTTCGGATCTACTTGAAACCCTAACAATTGGTATCAGAGCAAGGTTTTCTGTAAATTGGCAGGAATTTCAGATTTGAGTGGGAGCAATGGAGGATTCCAAATCCAAGGTCAAAAAGTTTAACAGCCAGAATTATCAGTTATGGAAAATGCAGATGGCGAATTACCTGTATCAAAAGGATTTGTGGCAGCCATTGGAAGGAAAGGCAAAGAATGCAACCACAATGTCAGATGAAGAGTGGGATATTTTAGATAGAAAGGCACTGGGATCCATTCGATTGTGCCTGGCACCATTTGTAGCATTCAATATAACAGAAGCAAAAATGACTGTAGATTTGATGGCGACATTGGCTAAGTTTAATGAGAAACCCTCAGCTTCGAATAAGGTATTTCTTATGAAGCGTCTGTTTAATTTGAAAATGAGTGAGGGAGGATCTGTAGCGAAGCACTTAAATGAATTTAATACAATTACCAGTCAATTGTCTTCGATAAAAATTACTTTTGCAGAAGAGGTTAGGGCTCTCTTGATTTTATGTTCTTTGCCAGAAAGCTAGAATAGTTTGTTTATGGTTGTAAGTAACTCTGTCTCTAGTAAAAATACTTTGGTATTTGATGATATTGTTGGTGTTATCCTAAGCGAGGAAATGCGAAGGAAAAGCACAGGTGAGACTCCAACATCATCGGGTAGTGTTTTGAATGTGGAGAACAGAGGAAGATCAAAGGAAAGAGGAAAAAGCCCTGGGAATGAGAAGTCACGAGGGAAGTCAAAGAAAGGATGCTCTCAATCTAGAGGAAAGAAAGATTGCTGGTACTGCGGAAAGCCTGATCATCTAAAGAAAGACTGTTGGTCTCAAAAAAATAAAGGAGACAAAAATGAAAATGACAGTAAGGAAGCTAATATTGCAAGTAATACTTTACAAGATGCTTTAATCTTATGTTTGGATAATGTTAATGATTCCTAGGTAATAGATTCTAGGGCTTTATTTCATGCTACACCCTATAGAAATTTTCTAGATTATGTTCAAAGTGATTTTGGACAGGTATATTTGGGTGATGATGAGCCCTGTCAAATTGTTGGAAAAGAAAAGATAAAGATCAAATTGCAGAATGGAAATTACTAGTTTCTGCAGGAGGTAAAACATGTTCCTAATTTAAGAAGAAATTTAATTTTTGCATGGCAACTAGGTAGTGAAGGTTGCATTGTTACCCTCTCAAATAGTATGTGGAAGGTTGCTAAAGGATCATTAGTAATAGCTAAAGGTGCGAAGGTAGGTACATTATATCTGTGTATAGGTAACACTTACTCTACCCTAGTTGCTACAGATAAAGTTACTACAGGGACATCAACAATAAATGTTGCAAGAACAGATTCGAATTTGGCACCATAGGCTTGAGCACATGAGTGAAAAAGGGATGAAAACCCTTCACTCCAAAACTCTATTGCCAGGACTAAAGAGGATTGATTTAGAGTTCTGTGAAAACTGTGTTTATGGTAAACATAAAAGAGTCAGATTTCTCAAGGTTGGGAAGGAGAAGAAGAGTGAGAAGTTAGAGCTTGTACATTCAGATGTATGGGGACCAACTCAGGTATCATCTCTTGGTGGCTCTTGTTATTATGTTCTTTTTATTGACGACTCAACCAGAAAAATATTGGTATATTTCCTAAAACAAAAATCAGATGTTTTTGAAACTTTTAAGAAATGGAAAGCTTTGGTTGAGAACGAGACAGGAAAAAAGTTGAAGTGTCTTAGATCGGATAATGGAGGTGAGTATTGTAGCAAAGCATTTGAAGATTACTACTCCTTAAATGGGATTTGAAAGAAAAAGGCAGTTCCAGGAACTCCATAGGAAAATGGTGTGTCAGAGAGAATGAATAGGACTATCATGGAATGCGCGAGGAGCATGAGATTGCATGCTGGATTACCCTTACATTTTTGGGTAGATGTTGTACATACTACTGTCTATTTGATAAATAGAGGACCTTCAACCCCTTTGGATGGTGGTATTCCAGAGGAGGCATGGACTGGTAAAAAGGTAAATTATTCTTTTCTAAAAACTTTTGGTTGCGGAGCTTTTGTCCATGTTGATAAAGAAAACAAAACCAAGCTTAATGCTAAATCTCAGAAATGTACCTTCATTGGATATGGGATAGATGAATATGGCTATCGGTTGTGGGATTTTGAAAATAAGAAAATAATTAGAAGTAGAGATGTTATATTCAATGAGAAGGTTATGTATAAAGAACAGATGCAGGAAAAGAAGCATGAACAGGCCAAACAAGAATATGTGGTGTTGGATGAGATTCCTGAAAATGAAATGCCACAGGTACCTAATACTCAGCAACAATAGATTGTCCCACAAACTTGTGCAAGTGTTAGACATTCTATAAGGACAAGTAGACCTCTTGAAAGATTTTCTCCTTCTTTGTATTCTATTTTATTAACGGATTCTGGTGAACCAGAAGAATATGAAGAAGCAATGCAGGTAGATGCCAAACAACAGTGGGAGCTAGGCACGAAAGAGGAGATGGACTCCTTGATGAAAAATAAGACTTGGCACTTAGTCCCTTTACCTACAAAAAAAAGAGTCTTGCCTAACAAATGGGTTTATTGACTGAAGGAGGAGGAAGGATGTCAGAAAAGATATAAGGCCAGACTTGTGGTAAAAGGTTTTGCATAGAAAAAGGGTATATATTATGATGAAATATTTTCTCCAATTGTAAAAATGACTTCAATTAGAACTGTACTTAGTCTTGTGGCTGCAGATGATTTACATCTTGAATAATTAGATGTCAAAACAACTTTTCTCCATGGAGATTTGGAGGAGGAAATTTACATGTTGCAACCATAGGGATATGAGGTCAAAGGTAAGGAGAACTTGGTGTGCAAGTTGAAGAAAAGTCTGTATGTCCTAAAGCAAGCACCCCGACAATGGTATTTAAAATTTGATAGTTTTATGGCTGAACACAGTTATCATAGATGTCATTCTGATCATTGTGTATATTTTAAGAGATTTGATAATGGCAGTTATATTATCCTGTTACTTTATGTTGATGACATGCTTGTTGCTAGGTCTAACATGCAACATATAAATGATCTTAAACAGAAATTAGCCAAGTCATTTGCCATGAAGGATTTGGGTATAGCTAAGCAAATTCTTAGTATGAGGATTACACGGGACAAGAAAAATAGAACCTTGAATTTGTCCCAAAGTGAGTATATGAAGAAGGTGTTGAAAAGATTTAACATGCAGGATGGAAAAGCAGTTAGTACACCTTTGGCTAGTCATTTCAAATTGACTAAGGAGATGTGCCCAAAGGCATAGGAAGAGGTTAATAAAATGTCTAACATCTCGTATTCATCAACTGTTGGTAGTCTGATGTATGCAATGGTATGCACAGGGCTAGATATTGCACATGTAGTGGGAGTTGTGAGCAGGTTTATGAGTAATCCAGGTATGGAACATTGGAATGCTGTGAAATGGATTCTTCAGTATTTGAAAGGATCTAATGCTGCTTTGAGTGGATTTGTTGACTCTGATCTGGTGGGTGATATTGATTCACGGAGGAGTACTATAGGGTATGTTTTTACTATAGGGGGAACTACAGTCAGTTGGATTTCTAGGCTGCAAAAGGTTGTTGCACTTTGAACCACTAAAGCTGAGTATGTTGCTGCTACAGAAGCTAGCAAGGAGATGATTTGGTTGCAATGTTTTCTGGAGGAATTGGGTCAGACACAAGAGGATAGCCCATAATATACTGATAGCCAGAGTTCCATTCATCTTGCGAAGAACTCTGCTTTTCATTCAAGGACAAAGCACATTCAGCTCAGGTACCACTTCATCCGGAATATTTTGGAGGAGGGTCAGTTATGGCTTGAGAAGATTCACACAAGTGAGAATCCTGCTGATATGTTCACGAAGGCACTTCCACAAGAGAAGTTGATTTCTTCATCATTTTCTGTTGGTCTTCTTGATTGATAATTGTGGAATTTATACCAGTCAAGTCCTAGTGCTTTATCCAGCGGATGCTGCATGTATAGTGGTGTCGTGTAGTATCAGTCTCCAAGTGGGAGATTATTGAAATGTGGTGACTGATTAGCAAAGTACTGTACACTCAGCACATATCCTCGTCGGGGTCTGGGGCCAGGCCGGGCCTCGGGTAGGGGTTCGAGGGCGGTAGCCCCAGAGAAAAGTAGGGGTTCGGGGGTGGGAGCCCCCGAGAAATTTTTTTTTGCCATTTTTCGTTGATGAAAACCGACATTGTAATAAAACGCTAAAAAGGCCGACTTTGTTTGTTTCCCTAAAAATGCACGTTATAAGTGGCTGGGATGCTTAAGGCATTGTAAGGTTGATGTACTATTTTTGTTGGATAATAAAAAATATTGGATGACTGTGTATGGTGGACCTAACCCATTCTGGGTGAACCACGTTAAATCTCTGTGTTATTTGTGTCCTATTTTATTTCTTTATCTTTTGTATTTAAATCTGCATATAATTGTTAGTTCATATTTGCTTTGGATCTTCTTGAAACCCTAACACCATCTTGATAAAACATATGTTCCATCGAACCTTCTGCCTAAACATCTCCCCCCAAGCTCTCTTATTTTCTCCATATTTTTGGCCATTGAATCTCTATTGAGGGCTCAAATGGAACAATCTTGATAAACCCAATTTAAAGATAGTATTACTTGAAGTGAGATTTCCAATGATTATAATTTAAATATATATTGAGTTTATTATGATTATCTTTTTAGATTAACTAAACATAGGTTTCTCACGAAACATCAACTTTTTTGTTCAATGCTTATGTTAAAATAGTAAACTAGTGAAAAAAAAAATAGAAAAATATCTACATAATAGGTATTGAAGTCCTCTTTCCAACAAAAAATTAAATTAAATTTTGATACATACACAACAAGTAATGAGCTACCAAATGAACCTATGTCAAAATTACAGTTAACTTGACTTCAAAACTTAATAAAATATGAAATACTAGACATAATATTATGGAACCAATTGAAAACATTAGATATCGATGTTACAAAACTAAATTCAAAATAATCACATTTATATATATTTTAGAAAAAAGGTTATACCTTACCAAATAGGTATCACTATTTAGAAATGTCCTTTATTGTTAAAAACTACTTTTCGAGGGAGATAGTAAAATCAATACAAATTTATTCCAATTTTTCTTAAAAAATATATTTAAAATCTACATAGAAAATATCACAAATCACTAGTTCACATAATCTATAAATTCCTTATGGTTGAGCAATAATATGTGTTTGAATGTGAATTTTTTCCTCAAAATGATTATTTTAGTGTTAAAGTTGGCTAAAAAGTGTAACCCGCTATTGTGGGATCACTCTAGTAGGGTAAAAACTAAAAACCTTAGGGAAATGCATAATTGATAGTTTACACCTTTGAAATGAATCCTCTCACTTTGAAGCCTCGTGAAAACTTGTTGTTATTTGATAAGAGAATACATTCTTTCATTCATGGAAGAACACATAAAGTTGATCATTGATCATTGATGCCAACTTGAATGCGTAACTTCAAATCTTTGTTTTGCTACCTTGAAGACTTTTTATTGCTTTGGTCAATTGAAGTGTAAATGGAATTGAATTCTTGTAGAGAGATGTTCAAATAAGGGGTTGAAAAATTGTGTTTATATACAAATTTCACATGTTTTGTGTCAAAATTTGAAGAAGGCTAACATTGAGGAGCACTTTCCTTCTTAACAACTTTCTAACTATTGGAGATTCAATTTTGGCCCATTTTGACTAGTCCATTGTGCTAGGTGCTATATACTAGGAGGACTAGTATGTTAGGCACAATTGTCTAGAAATTTTGATCTATAATCAAGGTTAGTGAGGATGGAAATGTGCTAGGTTTCTTGACTTGGCCATGGCTTGAGAAATTCATTAGTCATGAATTAGAAGAATGAGGTAACACCACCAAGGTGAGCAGAAAATCTGTTTGAATTGTGTGAGGATACAATTTACCACACCACATTTAACCCTCACTTTAGTGGGAGTATGACCTTAGACTCATACTCTAGGCAATACACAAGATAGTGTTGAAAGACATTCACTGGGACATTAAAGAGTGAAGACAACACCAAGCCCCCTAGACTTAAGATCTATTTATTTAAAAGTATCAAGATAAAAGGAGCAACATAATCAGCATAGGTTGCAAATACACACGGAGAACAAAGAATAAAGAGGAAGAGGAATGTGGCATCTAAGACTAGTAAGGGATTCTTACTAGGAGACAAGAGAGAGAGAGAGAGAGAGAGAGTAAAAAATGTCTAACAACATGTGTTATGATACTTGAATCTCAAAAAAGGTTACAAAGAAAAATCTCCATTTTCTAAATAATCTGAAAAAAAAAACTATGAAATGGGTGATGCAACATACACCAAACAAAAATACTATGAAAGAAAGCCTCTCTTTACTAGGTAATATAAAAAATTTATTGAAAATTGGTGCTACTATATGTACCAAACATATCATGGTGTATGCTCAAAGTGTACAAAGCAATCTCTTGATGTGTGCACAAAGTGTAACATATAGTAGAGTGTATGTACCCATATTAAAATGATTGTTTATGGCTTATCAGGAGCCATTTATTTAAGATAGCATGCATGCATTCTAACCCAAGATAGTGAATCCCTTATGTTCTCTTTCATGTCTTCTAACTATCACCTTTGCCTATGTTTGGGGGTATTTCATTGTTGCGAGGAGCTTGTCTTTTAGGTGCATGTATGCTACCTTAAAGTAAGTTCTCCCACCAAGGCATAATCTTTAACGTGAGTGCAAAAAGGTCTACTATATATTACACTTTATGCACACACCACAAGGTTTGGTTCAAATGTACACTTTGATCATGCATTATGATATGCTTGGTGCATACTACTACACTAATTTTTTAATCACTTTTTTTATTACTTTTCAAGCTGAGACATTGTTTTTATAATATTTATGTTCAATGTGCACTATAGCACCCATTTTGTAGTTGATTTTCACAAAAGTATTTAACAAACTCAAGTTGTGCTTTTTAATCTCTAGAGTCAACTAGCATAACACACCTTGTTGGACTATTATGTTCCTTTTTCTAACATGGCTCATATTAAGAACCCTTGCTAGAAGAAGAAGTCTTGTCTCTTTTATTTTCTTCTCATATGTTTCATACTAAGAAACTCCTTACTAAACCTAGAAGCCATATGACTTCTTCATTCTTGCATGCTCCATGTATGTGTAACCTATGTTGATCATGTTTCTTCTTCTATCTTGATTTTTGGACTCATGAGATCCTAAGTCCTTGGGAGCTTGGTCTCTTCTTATCTCTTTAATGTCTCAAGTGTTGAATATTTTTTTATCCCATCCTATACTTTATCAAGAGTATGAGTGTAACATCATACTCTGACTAAAGTGGGGAATAAATGTAGTGTCAAAATTTTTATCACCCTACAATTTCATACTCATTTGTCTCTCACTTTGGCATTTCTTCCTTCATGCTCTTGATACTAATTGATTCTACTCTAAACAATACCCAATTCTAAGCTTGTCCCATCCCAGGACAAGAGAACTAGGATTCCTAATGCTCTAGTCCTCTCGTACAAAGTGCCTACTACCCTAGTCCCCTAGACTATGGTACCTACAACAATGGTGTATACAAAATGGTCCCAATTTTGAACCCTTTAATGGTCAAAAAAATTAGAGCAAGAAAGTACTCCCTAATGTTAGTCTTTTCAAATTTTCAACGTGTTTCATGAGATTGAGTATAAAATATAGTCTTATATCCCTTCAATTGAAATATCTCTCATATCCTAATTAAATTATCATCAAGCAAGTTGAGAAATCAATTAGGTATTGGTAGAGTAGCGAATAAGAGATCAAGCCCTCAAGAATTCAAGATGGAATTCATAATCAATTTTATTTGTTTTCTCTATGAGTGAAAGTATACAAAAACTCCTACATAGAAACATCAACCTTTCATGAGACTTCAAGGAAAGGAGATTCATAAGAAAGGTATAACATTTCAATTCTATTCCTTAAGGTTATTAAGCTCTTCCATACAAGGTTAATCTCTCTATTGTATGTACCATTATTGTAGGGTTCGTTAATTTCCACCCAATGTTTGACTTACTCAAAGCCCTTTATAGGCCAACATAAGTTATCTCTTTTGTAAAAGTATGATGCAGATCTAGCATACTTCAATTACAAATTTATGAAGTGTAGATTGAGACAAGAAAAAAAAACTTTGAAGAAGCAAAAAAGCCTAGTAACTATCAATTAGCCATATTCACTAACAATTTTTTGATGAAATTTTAAGAAGATGATTTGTAGGGAATCGTAAGCCAAAATATTATCTTGAATTTTTCACAAAACATCTTTAAGTCAATAATTCCTAGCTACATATGCCTTCACTTTTAGGCTCAAATTGCAATCACAAGTTTGTGTCTAAATGCTTTTCCTCTATTTGCCTTCAAAATTTGCATATCTATTTTTTAGCTTATTGTCATAATCCCTAGTTCTCACATCATTTATTGTTATATCTTATGCAATCATATCAAATCACAAAAGGAGAATAACAAATAATTGTGCATAGATCTTGCAAGGTTTCGAAGTGTGACCTATTGATTATTCTCTAATGTAAATTGATTTGAATGGGTTTGATTGCTATTTTTCATTTTTAGGCTAGTGAACCATTTCGTGCATCATTACAACTAGCTTCTTTCAATTTTGCGTAGGTTATTTTTTTAATCCTTGTGATAATCAATGATAATATCTTCATATCATACTATAAATAATTGAATTTTAGATATTATTCAAATGAATACAAATGAATGTACCTTTTATAACCATAGCACCAAATCATGAATCTTAGTGGCAAATTTGGATCACAATAAACTCTCATTTGGTGCTAGTTAAATAAATATATTATTTTCATTTTTAAATTAATCTTGTTAATATTAAATCTAAAAGGATTATCTCCCACATATGAAAATGATATAAGTTAGATAATTATATTATATTAGTGCTAAATATGAAAAGAATTGTATAAATTTTGGATCAATCATAAGAATCATAAACAAGCTAAAAGGATTGATATTGTGTGCATAATAATTGGTATATGAAATCAAGATATACCAAGGTGTAAGACAAATTAGGCATACAAAAACAACTAGGTGTAAGGGAAAAATCCCATTATCATTTATACTATGAGACCATCATATTTAACCCTTATTGTTTTCTATTAATGGGTTTTAATTACCATCCTATAAAAAGAGGTGTTCTTAATGAACACCTCCACTAATTTTCATGATTAAACTACATATTAATGTTGAACCTAATATAAATTTAGGGTCCTTAGGGTTAGGTTTTATACCTAGGAATTCCAATGGAAATTTAATAAATGTTGCATACAAGAAATAATTGCTTGGGATTGAGTATAAAGCATAAGCTTCAATTTTTTACCAAGGCTTTAGTTGATATATTATGTCATCATCTACATGAGAATTTGGAGACCAAATTGGAAAATTATTAACTATGGTAATAAACTAACTACTAATGATGTTAATTATTAGCGATGACCTGCCACCATTAGGGAAAATACTCACACGATAATAATTGATCAAAAATCCCCATAATCAATAAATTAAATTGGTATATTTATCGCACACGTGTGATGGCATCTAAAAGAGAGATATTTTAAATGCTTCTTGAGACTCATTCCCATCATATGCCTCAAAAAAATGGTTGTATTCTTTGTATCCATATATAATTTTTTCCCTTTGGTTATTTACAAATAGCTCTTCTATTAATATGAATAGGGATGAATGAAAAAAATAACATTTTGGAATCATTTTCGATGTAATAATGAATAATGCTTGCCTATAGGAAGGTGGCATTAGAGAGTCCATCAACAAAATGTTTTGAAAGGTTTTTTGTTGAATGGAATGTATGCCTTCAACTACACTTAGATATATTGTTGATGTGTATTTATAACCTATTTGAAATAATAGGGCACAAAGAAAGGATAAAGCACCTCAACTAGTTTTACATTTGCTTTAAGAATTAAGATAATCTAGATGCAATTGAATGTAATGTGATGCTATCTTATCAAGTCTTTACTCCATAAATTAAAGATAATTCTATGCTCTTGGAATAATTAGTATATACACAATATGGGAAAACATACTCAATAATTAGTTTGCGACAAAGAAAACATCAAAAGGTTTTTTTCTAGAAAGGATGAACTCTACACTTCAACAGTGGATGTGATAGGTCTATATAAATCCTACAAGAGCAGTTAAATATGGTAAAATACCTTGATGGATCCTATAGCTTAAAGGTAAGTAATATTGAATAAGATGCATATCTGCTTCAATGACTTGATTATATGATGGAGTTAGTTCTTTGGGTTTTACATATATAAATATATATCTTGATACTCTTGTTATGGGAAAGTAGATGTATGATAAATTCATGATTTATTATTCTCTATATATTAAAAATATAACATAATCTAATTCCAGAAAAATCTATGTACCATGATACATATGAACAATACATCAATGGGTTTATATAGTTCTTAGATGGTAAGTGATTTTGTAGGAAATGATTGGTATGATGAAGCATTGAAGTTTATTCAATTCACAATGGGCTCCATTGCAGTAGCTCATATTGATGATGTTAGTAATGCCCATATATTTTTTATGGAGCATCATAATGCACAAGGTTGTCATGTATGTTCCATCGATTCTAAGAGAATCGTTTCTCTCAAAGATTTTATTGCTAAACAATTATATATCTCGCTCACGTAAGTAAATAATTTATAGTTTATTTTTAAATATTAATTTGTTCTAGAACAATAATTAATTTTTTGTAATTTTGTTTCACTTTCAGGTTAGATAAGGAAGATCTAAATAATAGCTATTTACCTATATCTTCAAAGAAATTGTTGGCTATGGGATTCTCTTACAAGTATAGTTTGGAACAAGCTTTTGACGAGAGCATAGATTGCTCCATTAAGAAAGGAGTTTTGAAGTTGTAATAAAGAAAATAGAAAATTCAGCAACTTCAAATCATTTATAATTATATGTAAAACTATGGATAATATATCTTAGTATTATATAACTTTACTCATAATTAGTATTTGGTACTAAAGAAAATAACTAAGTTAGTATTAGCTATCTAAATTGTTTTGTTTGGTTAATTATGTAAATATATCGTTATAATTATTATAACATATCATATAACTTTATTCATGATTAATATTTGATACTAAAGAAAATAACTAAGTTATAATTATTATAATTGTGTTGTTTGGTTAATTATGTAAATATATCGTTATAATCATTTTAATATTATAATAGATGGAGGATATTTAGAATTGATTATGATCAACAATAATCCAATTACTTCTTTTTTTAATATAAAGTTAATAAAATAACACAAGTATTATATTTATAATTTTGATGGTGAGAAATACATTATATAACTAAAATATAAAATTATGATAGACAATTGACATAAAAAATTGAAGGATAGTCAAACCCTCTTGAAAGTTAATACTATCACACTCTTGAAATTTAATGCTAGTGCAGGAATATTAGTAAAATTAGACACATAAATTATAAATGTACAAGACATGTATACATAGAGAAGCATGCTAAAAAAACATTGAAATGAAGATGTCAATACTAATTGAAGGATAGTCAAACCCAAAACTTTAAATATGATATAAAGAACTTTCATTAAATTCCCACTAATGATTGGTAAGAGAAAAAAAGGCATTAAGTACAATCAAAGCCTAGTCAATGGAAATGTGAGATATTTGGCAAATTTAGTTATTATTAGGATAAATAAATTTCACAACCTTATCAATTTGCATATATGTGGTTCAAATATTGAATTATGGTGAACATTATGCTAATCTATAAAAATAGTATGAGAATGGTATTGTTATCCATTACTTTACTTTTATCTATTCCAAGAGTTCAATTGGACCTTAAAGTATAAGTGTTAGGGCTTGCGCATGTTATATTCAATTTTGACCCTACTTTGTATCAATTCCATCTACATTTTTTTACGTATATAATATATTTACATTATAATTTAATTTCAAACTCTTTGTAGTGGTTTAGTTCCTTAACAATAATTATTCATTATAGATATGTCATAAGCAATCTATTGATCTTCACATATAAATTTTATAGTCAAATATCCATAACAATAATTATTCATCATAGATATGTTATAAGCAATACTATAGTAATTTTTACATATAAACTTTAGAGTCAAATATCTTACAAAAATTAACATTGAAATAATCTTGTGGATATAGGTAGTCCACATCCAGGTCATCCAAATACAACCAAATCCACACAAATGTATAACCTATAGATCCTAGTCCATTGAAAACTGAAAAATCATCCTCACATCAAGAATCTAATTACCAAGATATCAAAGACAATAACTAGAAATATATCCAAAACCTCCCACTACATGAGTACTGTTAAATCTAAAAATAGATCGAGGCATACCAATCCTATCTATTGTATTTCACAAAGAGGATGTGGCTAACTCCTCTATTACATAGTGTCAACGAATAAATAAATTATTTTTAAATGATACAAATAAATATGCCAAATGCCTCTCCCACTACTAGTCTTCATATCTCTCCTAATTTTTTCACACTCAACCATGGGTGAATACAAACATTTAGAAAAAATAACAAGAATAATAGAGAAACCATAAATGAGATCATATCATTCTTCCAAAATAACATGTACCAAGCTATCTGTGGTAACTCAGGTTGGGCAGCAGGGGCTAGAGTGAGAAGAGGCTCATGTGTCGGCCTCATCCTTGCATATGTGGCAAACATTGGTATCCAAACCTCCAGCATGGATGAAGTGGTTGCATTCTATCACAGGTTAGTCGCTGCCAAGGATAAGGAGTTTAGACGCATCATTGTTTTGTTTATGATTTCTAGCTCCACTATAACTTATTTTATAATTGTGAATTGGTCAATTTTAAATTGTTTTACACATGATTTCTACTTATATTGTTGCTTATTTTATGATTCAATTGAATATCAAATTTCCTTTTATCAATAAGAAAATATAATATAAATCTAATTACTTACATCATACTACTAACATTATTTATATTAATATCTGAGAAAACATTTTTATTTTTTAATATTTAAAAAATTCATAATATATATTTAAAAATACATTCAAACTTATTTTAATTTGGCTTTCTTAGTGATTGATTTGTTACTTATTAGTAAAACATAATAAATAGATTAGTATATTCGACCCATCAAAATAATAGTCGAATGTTACCTCGCTAGTATTCCTCCACTAACAATAACAGTACTTTCAAGAGTTTGGAAAAGTGTGGAAAGAGCAAAGTACGAGATGTTCATGGGATTTGACTCTGTAAATGATCTCTTTCGAGGAAATGAATTCCCAACGAACGTAACTCGCTGATGGTGTGGATCCGATTTTGTCGCCTGACCACCCAAACACGCAAGAGAAAACTTAGTCCAAATAATACAATATTTTACTATAGGGCATCCCATCACCGACCATACTATTTATGTAATCTGTCATCGACTGCATCTAGGCGCGATGATGGAAAAACGCATTATCTATATGAATGGTTGAAAACTTATCGAAAACTGGAAGTCCGTTGGGGCCCCGTAGTTCACGCTGTGGAAAGTGAAATTTGTTTTTTCAGAAAACAGAGAAAAATATCATCTTGTCAGTCCTCCACTGAGTCTTTTCATTACTGGAAGTTGTATAGCATTGATCACTCACGCGGTTTCCTAGACTACGGTAGCCATTGACTCCTGCTATCACTTATTTTACTCTTGGAACTCCTAATTTTCTGCATAAAGTCAAGACTTCCCTTTTCTTTTGCCTTCAGCTTCAATTCGACGGACATGGCTTCCTCTTCCACAGCCATGCACAATCAAATTCAAACTATCAAAAGGCAAATTCTGTGAATGAAATGTCATATCTTTGAACAAATAGATGTGTTCATAAAATGTTTGTTTGTATAGCATATAATTTCTCAAAATAAAAATTAGGAAGTGATAAATTTGATTTCAATGTATAGATTTTTTAAGAAATGGATAAATAGATAGGATTTGATTTTGAAGATAAAATTATTGTTCTATGAATCAATAAGTGTTTAAAAGGACATGATGATATGGACATAAATATATGAAAAATTCTAGTGTCTACAGTCACATTCATACAAAATGCTATTTTATTTATTTATCTTGCAACATATCTTGTTTTATTTAGTTTATTTGTGAAATTATTACAGTCCAAAGTAACTCTTTAATCTTGCTAATAATTTAAGTAGTCTTAGAAGAAATTGCGCTACTTGTACGAAATAAAAATTCAATCTTCACCACCATCCTATCCTTATTTTTCTAATTATTAACAATGAACTTCATACGCCAATTGATTAACTATTCTTATACACAATAACTTTACATTGGTTTAGAACAGCTGTTTCCCAATGCTTCTTATCTACAAGCTGCGTGTCAAATGGCAACTATTCCAGGAGTGGTAACAACTGGTGAAATGCCTCCACAATTCTTCCTTCTTCGCCCATCACTACCATAGCTTTTGTTTTCTTGACTCCAGAGATTGCATGGAAGAAAAGAAAGACTTCCATGCTCGCATCATATTTTCCGAGGGACGCACAAATGCGTACAACTTTACTCTCCTCCTCATTCTTCTCTTTTCCCTCCACATAACAGTAAAAAGCAGGGGTGTCAAACAAATCTAGAGTCTTCGATACATCTGATGGCTCCTCTACCTCCCTAATCGCAAGATCAGGAAAGTCTAGAGAGTTTACAATTGGTCTGACAAAATCGCTCACGCTACCTTGTATCGACAAACGCCTTGGACATTCCTACAAATCGTATTGCTTTTGAGTCATTAGGATGAACACTTTCATAATACGAAATATTAAAAAATTGACCTCTACTTATCACCTTTACCTTCAAAGACTGAATGCAAGGTTTCAGGGCTGATATAGTCTCGCATTCAAGCACTAGGGTTTCCAATAATTCCACTTTCACCAAACTTTGTACACCTGGTACCTTCCAGCAGGTCTTTACAAGACACAGATGCTTCAATGACTGGGAATATTGCAAACCTTCTATTTTCTCAACTTTGGGGCAATTCGTCAATATAAATTCTTTCAGCGAAGCCAAATCAGCAAAGTTTGGCAGTTCTTCTATCTGGGGACAGTTAAAGATTATCAGATTCTCAAGGCTTACGAGAGCACTAACACACCTGATGTTCTTCAGTACTTTGCAGTCGTATATTGATAGCAATTTGAGCGACACTGGCAGTCTCTCGATCTCCACTGAATGACGATTCCACCTAAGCTTGAAACTTTCAAGGTTGGGACAAGAATCATTGGAAATTGATATACTGGAGACTTGCTTGCAGTCTTCCGCCCCGGTATCAGAATCGATTTCACCACAAGGACTTACAATTACAATACTCTTTAATGAGGATAACCTTACAAGTGAAGTTTGCAAGCCTTTTAACATCATACTCTCAATTATGAGAGTGTGTAATTTGATCAGTTCACCAATGTCATTTGGTGAACCTGTTAACTTGGTACAACCCTGTAAGTCTAACTTTGTCAGCGATGCCTGATTCATTATTTGATGAGGCAAATATTCCAATTCCTCGCAATAACTTAGTTCAAAAACTTTCAGCTTCCTGATATTTTCCAGCATATCTATCTTCAATTTAAGCTTGGCACAATATGATAATTTTAAATCTTTCAGGTGGATCAGTTCCTTGAAAGAATCTGGCAAAGTCCTTAACTGTTTGCAATACTCTAGACTTAAATACTTCAAGCTTTTTAAATTGCCAAATCCAGTAGGTAGTGAGGATAGCATTTCACAGTGTGATAGATTCAGATCTTCCAGGAAGATCAGCTGACTGAAAGAATCAGGGAAACTGCTCAACTGCTTGCAATATGCCAGAATTAATTTCCGCAAACTTCTTAAATTGCCAAAACGAGAAGACAGTGAAGATAGCCCTGGGGAGTATAATTTCAAATACTCCAGGGATTTTAGGCAGCAGAACTGTTCTGGCAAACTGTTACCATGAAAGTAGAAAAAAATCTTCTTTAGATACTGAAGACGTCCTATTGACCTTGGAAGTCTTTGCAACTTTTGGTTACCCCATATAATAAGCTCTGTCAATTGCAAAGGAGGCTGCAAGCAAACACTATTGTATTTAATGTAATTCAGAAACGCATGAACAAATAGTATTTTTCGAAATAATCTCGTTCAACCAGGGAGGCAAAATACTTACATCCGCACTCTCCTCCCACAATTCTTCCAACTCATTAGCACCATGAAGCTCTAAAACACTTAAACATCTTAGTGTAAGCCATGTTGGCAGATTTCTTAATGGAAAATCTTCCCACCGAAGCCACACCAGGTCTTCTGATAATGATGCAAATTCTTCCGTGAACTCATTTCCTTTCACGGAAAGGATTTGTAATCCATTTGAGAATTTAAGGCGTTCGGACAGTCTGATTGAGTTTTGTATTAACTGATATGTGTACTCTTTGAACGCCACAAAAGCATTTGCTGGTCGTATCCCTCGAATCAGCATTCTTTTCTGAATGAAAGAAACCAGAAATACTAAGTGTTCCAATCAACTTGCTAAATGCAGAGGAAGATGGTAAGATATTCTATTGTTTTAGCGCTTTCACTTATCAATGATTTATAAGAAAGTTGCTCAATATAAAACGCAGACTTGCATTATCATGTGGGTATGCTAATATTAACCTTACCTTGGGATGGTTCTTTATGTTAGCAATCTGCAATGGAGACCAGAATCTCTCTTCCCATATCCCTAAGATGATCATGCATTTTTATCTTGGCAGACCTCACTGGAGCAAGATAATGCCTGCAGTACCTATAATCTGACTCACAAACCAGCTCCACAAGGCACTTATTCACAAGTGTTTCTAGACCATGCAGACCACTCCAATGCATCCCATCCCACACTGCTATAGCCTTGCTTTTATCTTCTCCAATGAGAAAACAAGCTACATCCAGGAACATCTCTTTTTCTTCATCACCCAACGCATCGTAGCTGACTTGTAGCTTTTGTTTGATGTCGCTAGGCAATATTCTTGAGACTTTATTTAACTGGGATTTCCAGTAATCTCTGGAATTTCTGCCATATAATTGTCCCCCCAATACCTTCAGTGACAGAGGCAAACCACCGCAAGCTTGGATGAACTTTTCAACCAGAATTTCAAATTGAGCGGGTGGAGATGGTTGCAAGAAAGCATGCCAGCAGAATAGCTGCTCGGCATGTGACCTGTTAAGTCCTGGCATTTTATAAATGCAGAACAGACCCCATGATTTAAGGAGACCCCGTTCCCGGGTCGTTACAATAACCATACTTTGAGATCCAAGATTGTCCTTTTTTGGCAACAGACAATTCATGTGGTCGATGTGATCCACGTCATCCAAAACGATGAGCACCCGAAGTGAGGTCAAACGGTTTGCAAGAATGGCTTTGCCTTCATCAACATTGTCGAATGCTAAATGATGCACACCAAGGTCGCCCAGAAGCTTTTTCTGCTTGTCAGGCAGTGCATTTCTGGATGCCGCATCTCGAACGTCCGAAACAAAACTGCATCTCTCAAACGAGGAAAAGTTCCGGTTGAATAGCTCTTTGGCTAATGTTGTTTTACCACTACCTCCCATGCCTACGATCCCCGTGATGTTCACTTTGTCCTCAGTTGTAACTGATCGGAAGCCTTGTACCAGTTCATCCAATCCAAGTGGATGTTCGGCAACCCATAAGGGAACATTTTTCATGACTTTCAATGCACAAATCACAATAGTCTTCAAAACTCTCGCCTCATCCCTACACATTTATAGACGAAAATGAGAATAAAACACACTATACTCCTTAAATACATAGGTCAACAGAAATGAACTTGAACCGATGGATGCCATGACAGATTCGACCAGGAAATGTATAAAATAATACATACTCATTATTGTTAACCTGGTAGCCGGAGTGGAATGAAATGTTGTAAAGCGCCCTTTTCCACTCATCAAGCTTTTCCTGGGTGCATCTGCCTTCCTTTCCATGCTTTACAAATAAATGAGCATATATTCCTCTCTCTTGATTGATCAATCTGATTTCTGAAGGCTTAACATGATAGAATATAGGTATGATTTTTGCACCAGTTTTGAGCATGAAAGATAGTTCAGCCAAACACCATGCAGATTGGGCATAGTTTTGAGAAAAAATTGCAATGTGAAGGGAGGCACTAGTCATTGCTGATTGTATTTCTGCCGGCATCACACCACCAGGCTCAAGTTCCTCTACACCAAGGAAAGCTCGGAATCCCATGACGTCAAGTGTGTGGTAAATTTTGCTGGCAAGTGTGTGTTTCACATCACTTCCGCGATGGTTAATAAATATCTGGCATGGCCTCGTAGATGTAGAGGCTGAGGATGCTGCAAGCTGATCAAAAGCGTTTTGGGGATCAGGTTGAGTTTGCCGGCTATCTCTGGAGGCCCACAAAAACCTGAGGAATGGAACTGCGCAGATTCGTTCGATATCGTTTTGAGTGGACCGACACCATTCTCGCAATAGTTTTATAATCTCCACTAGACAATTTGGATTTTGTCTGGGCTCTACAGATGTAGAGGTAGAATATGGTGCAGGCTGCTCATAGTCTGTCTCTAGTTCAATCTGATTATGGCTAGCTGTAGAAGTGGAAGCCATTTCAAAAGAATTAAATTCAACTGGACACAGAAGAAAAATCGAGGGTCGTTTTAGGTTTCGGGCAAATGAAGGTTTCCAAGGCAAAGAGGAATAATAAAACCGGGTCCGTCAATGGGAGTAAAGAAAAATAGAGATGGAGAAGAGAGAGGAGATTCGACGTGAGGAGGGTTCGGATAAGCATAGAAAATGGTGTATGAAACCGCGTTCTTGCAACTTCTCGGAAGGAAGGTTTTTTTTATAAGTTGTGACATCCACAATTATAATATAGGCAATCTTACCAATAGTCAATAAAGGTTTAATCAAAGTTATTCTTAAAGAAAAAAAATTGTTATATCAGGTTGGTATTCAATTATCTTTTTAAACATCTTTTATAATGGTCATCAATATTAAATCAGTTTTATAGAGCATTGTGAAAATTGAGCAAAGTGGGTTCTCAAAGGATAGATATATTTTCAACAATCTAATGTTAGCTTGAAAAATTATTGAATGTGTTCAACAATCTTATCAAAATGCATTGTTGGTTAAGTCAAACTTTGACAAAACCTATAATAGAATTTTTTGAAGATTCATTCTTTAAATGCTTCAATGCCTAGGTTTTGTGTAAGCCAACTTAGTCAACTCCCAATAACAATTTTGGGGGTCTTCTAGTATATGATAATAAAGTACATCATGAGTATAGAATTCATACTATTCATGAAAATTTCATCATTTAGTTATAGACTATTCTACTTGTACCCCTATGGTAATTAAAAGAATCTTAATATGAATGGAAGTTGTATAATAACTATTACATATGAATTTCATTCATTCATCCTTGAGTTAAATGTCCTAAAGTATTCTCTATTTTATTAGAAGAGCCATGAATAAATCATATGAATGACACTAATGCACAAGAGATGTTGGGATTATATAAGATAATTAGTTTTTATCAATAATATAATCATCTTTATTCTTCTAGTTCTCATTGCAAATTGATATTTAAAATCATTTCTAGTTAAAGGTTAATTTCTTTAAACTATGATATGACATTAAAAATAACATATATTGACTATATGTATGTCAATGATTCAACAAATCCATCAAAGCAAGAGTATGTCAAAAACTATACTAATCTAAAAATAAAAAATTTAGACATTTAAAATGTTTAAGAAGGTTGTTATAGTATTGGATAACAAAAAAAATAAATATAAGTTCTATTACCAACCTTATTTTTTTTCTAACGTCATGAAAGATTAAAAATACATAAAAGGGGATGACTATTGGTAACAACATTTTTTTTTTCAAAAGTGAAAAAAGAATTGTAGATAAGGCACAAAGTTGCCATTAACCATTTAACCATTGAAGCATGGGATGTTTAATTAGTAAATTGAAACATTAAAAGAAATAACAAAATATATAATGTTTTTTGCAAAACTTCTATCGTGTTCCATATAGTTGTTTTTGTTTATAAGCTTTTTATTATTATTATTATGATATAGTAAAATATAGTTATGAACTTTGCATTATTACATTAAAAATTTAATAAAAAAATTTAAAATTTTGATAAAATATTTGAAGAAGTTGAGAAAGTACAACTTCTGAGATCCCAAGAGCATCTGCAAGCAAAATACCTGTCACAAGACAAGATTGGAGACAACACAAAAAAGGCTCTGAAGAAAAGATTATTATTTCAAAGAGGGAATTGAAAAAGAAAAGTTACAATGCAATCCTTATGACAGGAGAATAGAAACCCTAAAAAATAATTATTAAATACCTACAATATTATTAAATGCCTACGTTTAGCTTAAGCGTAGAGTATAATAGACTAATAATTAAATAAATAATTATTAGCTAATACAAGATAACTCTAACACCCCCCCTTAAGATGAACTTAGGGAGTAACTAAAAAAACTAAATGCAGGAAAGCAAAATGCAACTACAAGAAGAAGGAAAATTTGGGTCCCAACAACAAGGCCTAATGAGGTACCCAGTCACAACCAAATCTCTATGAAATGGAGAAATAGAGAAAACCACATGGGAAAAAAATCTACTCCAAAAAGAGATGGGAAAAGCATGTAATAAAGAACATGAAGGAAGGAAGGCCTCAATGAGACCCCTCAAGGACAACTTCCTTCACCCCAAGCATAGAATGCAAGTGAAGATAGCGTGAAGATGCAAAATGTTTAGTCAAGATGTCAGCAACCTGCTCCTCTGTAGGAATGTACTCCAAGATGAGAAAGCCATCCTGAATCAACTGTCTGATGAAGTGCATGTCAAGCTCAATGTGTTTAGACCTCTGGTGCTCCACTAGGTTGCGGGAAAGGTCAATGGCAATCTAATTGTCACACCAAAGAATAGTGGGACTATCAGGAGGAAACCCAAACTCAGTCATCAACTATCGAAGCCATAAAACCTCTTGACTAGCTAACACCGTTGCTCAGTACTCAGCCTCTGTAGATGATAATGCAATAGCATACTACTTCTTGCAAGACCAGAAGTAGACTTCAGATCTTGAGCATCACCAGCCCAATCTAAGTCAATGAAGCCAACAATGTGAGGGGATCCTGAAGTATAGTGAATGCCAAACTATGTAGTGCCCCGAATTTACCTCAAAATATGTTTGGCTGCTTGCCAATGACTCTCATGAGGATCATGGGAGAACCGAGAGACAAGACCAACCGCAAAATAAAGATCCATGCGGGTATGGGTCAGGTACAACAAATTGCCAACCAACTGCCTATATAAGGTAGAATCCACAGAAGGTGTAGAACAAGTGGTAGACAAAACAACACCTGACTGAAATGGTGTGGGAGTAGGCTGACAAGTAAGCATATCAAATTTGTGAAGCATATCAAGAGCATACCTCTGTTGAAGTATGGAAATCCTATCGGAAGACTGAATAACTTGTAGGCCCAAAAAATAGTGCAGAAGGCCAAGATCTGTCATCTCAAACTGCTCCATCAAGGCTCGCTGAATATCCTAAATCAAGGAGGATGAGCTACCAGTAATGATAAGAGCATCAACATAGAGCACAAGAATAACTATATCATACCCCTGACGCTGAATGTAGACTGTAGGATCGGAATGGCAACGTGTAAAGAGTGTGGAAAGGAAGAAGGAGTTCATCTTCTCATACTAGGCCCGAGGAGCCTGTTTAAGACCATATAATGAACCTTGAAGTCTGCAAACCAAAGACAAATCCTACACAAATCCCTGAGGCTGCTCCATATAGATCTCCTCATGAAGGTCTCCATGCAAGAAAGCACTCTTCACATCCATCTGAAAAACTGTCCATCCCTGTGAAGCTGCCAGAGAAAGTACAAAGCGAATAGAATTCATCTTGGTGATAGGAGTAAAGGTCTGGGAGTAATCAATACCCCCACCTGAGAAAACCCCTTCACAACAAGATGACCCTTATACTTATTAATAGAACCATCTGCATCATACTTGGTACAATACACCCACTTGCACCAAACCAACTTTCTTCCCTTTGAAAGAGAACAAAGATCCCAAGTATGATTCTTCATCAAAGAAGAATACTCCTCATCCATGGCCCTATCCCACTCTAGGTGACTTATTGCCTCTAAATTTTTTTGAGGATTATCTGAAATGGTATGACTCAAAAGACTAGAACCAGATGTCTATGCACGAGTACGACGAGTGTCAGTTGGATCACCTACCATAGAACCAACAACATCAACTATAAACCGGGCCCACTTGGGCAAAGGCTGAGCAACGGGTGGTGGTGGTAGTGGTGATGGTGGTGGTAAAGGTGGACCATCATCTGCATCATCATCAAGGAAGAAGGAATCGTCAAAAGATGAAGAGGGAGGAGGAGGCAGTGAGGGAGAAGCTATTGATGGAGAATCCATCTGAGGAAGGCAGTCATCAATTGGACATCCTGCCTAAATAAGACCTCTCTGGAATCAGGATCAAATAACTTGTATGCCTTAACATCCTCATAGTAGCCAACAAAAATGAGTGGTCGGCTCTTCCTCTCCATGGCTTTCCTCTAAGGATCTGGAATAAATGCCCAACCCTCACTACCAAAAAATCAGAATGAAGAAACATCATGCTTGACATGGGACCAAGCCTCCTCAGGAGTCAACTGGCACAATGCCTTATGAGGCATCCGATTCTAAATATAAGTGGCACAATTAACTGCCTCAGCCCAAAAAGTAGGTTGCATAAAATGTGACTGAAGCATACAATTGGCCATCTCCCTTAGTGTTTTATTTTTTCTCTCAGCAACACCATTCTATTGAGGGGTGTGAGGAATTGATCATTGATGCTATAAACCATGCTCTGTGTAGAAATCTGTAAAAGCCAATTTCACATATTCTCTCCCATTATCTGGGCATATCCTCTTTATAGAAAGACCAGACTACTTCTCTACAAATGTCTTAAAGACTCGAAATGAATCAAAGACATCAGACTTGTACTTTAAAAAGTACACCCATGTGTGTCTGGAGAAGTCATCAATGAAAGTGAGCACATACTTGGACCCTAAAAAGGAGGGAGTTGGAAATGGCATAAGATCATTGTGGATCAAATCTAAGGGTGCCTTAGCATGGGTGGCTCTACTTGCGAAGTGCACAACCTTGACATATATCATCAATATAGGATATCTGAGGGAGACCAATAAAAAGTGCCTATGTGCTCTTCTGCTATAAGTATCTATAGTTGACATGGCCAAAATGCTCATGTCACAGTTTGTTCACTAAATCTACATGTGCTACAAGAGAAACACCTGAACCATCTAGACTCTCAAAGTCATCAAACCAATATAACTGAGAATCAGGATCAACATTGCCAGTAGCCACAACCAAATCAGGATTAGGGAGCTCTCGAATAACCACATCATGTGGTGAGAACTCAACCATTTTACCAGAGCTAGAATGACAAATATGATAAACATAGAGGCGGTTCATAGAAATGTTAGGAACCAAAAGAACATCCTGAAAACAACCACCTATCAACGAAACAAAACCTGAACATGAAATTGAAAGTTGTGTTGAGTCACCAACTACAATCTATAAAGTATTACTATGAGCAAGTGAGGTAACAAGTTGTGGTGAGTGTGTCATGTGGTGAGAAGCCCCATAATCAATAATCCAAGTGGATGTAGAAGGAATGGATCATGCAGAAAGACCATGTCCTTTCCTAGTAGAAGAGGAAGATGGAGGCTAAGGAGGAGAAATATGATGTTGTTGCATGGCTGCCTCCAAGGCCTCTAATCATTTCCAACAACGAGAAACTGGATGACCTTCTTTGCCATAGAAACTACAAAGTTCATCTGACTTCCTCTTAGTCTTGGAGGAAGACTCACGAGACTTAGAAGAGTGCTCCTGTTTGGGATAGGACTTTGGTTTATAATCATACTTAGGTGGTGGCATGGAGGAACGCTCATTGCTAGCTGAATCCTTCTTAGGCTTCGGTTTTGGCTTCTTGCTCTCTTTAAATGTCTGAGCAACCAATGCTTTCAGCTTTGATCTTGTGAGAGTGTCCAATTGAGATAGGTGAGCCTTCTCATGAGTCGATTACATAACACATCAAAAGTAGGCATAGTGAAGCGTGTACCCAACACATCCATAGTAGAATAAAATGTGGAAGCAAATGTTGAAGCCTTACTCTGGGTCTATTTTATTCTTATCACAATTGTGTAAGATAGATCTGGTGGTTTTGAACTTGTTTAGAAAGTCCTCAATGTGAGGAAAAGACTCAAGTAAAAAGGAAGAGAGCTCAACCTCAAATTGTAATGCTCTGAACTCATTGACAGTACCAAAGAGAGTTTCAAATTTGGACCACATAGCTTGAGGAGTGAGCAAACCATCAAGGTCAAAAAGGAAGTTGTCTGAAACATGTAAGGAGATGACACCCATAGCCTCATCCATCTTATTCCGCTACTGAAGAATCTGAAAAGGACACTGCAACAATAGCTTATCGGCATCCAAACAAGACCACAACCCCCTTGATCTAAGAAGCCTCATCATACGAACTTTCCAGAGGTGATAGTTATGGGAAGTAAGAAGCTCAACTGAAGAATTTTCCATGGGCACCTATACCTGAACCTGGACCCACTCTTAATTTTTTTTAATTAAGTGATCTTTTAGACTAGACAAAAGATGCAGAAGGGGTTTTTATTTGTTTGTTTTGAGTTTAGTTGTTCTGATTTTCTAAAGTAAATTACAGAAAATAGTAAAAAATAACACCGCCCACAATATGTAAAAGAAAAACCCAGTACAATCTGATAGCCAGAAAAGAAGACAAGAGAAAAAAAAATGCGATAGACACTATCTTGTATACGTGGTGATTTTTCTGAAAAAACATAACTGCAAATCTGAGAAGAACTCTCCAAGACCTTTCTGACGTCTATTCATTTTTTGAAAATAGAGTTGGTTTGCCCAATTTATGGCTCCTAGAGTGCAGAAAAGAGCATTGACTTGGATGGCAAAAAATAGGTACCAAATGAAAAAATCAGCAAATCTCACCACCAGATCTGTGTAGGGCTTGAAAAGAGCTTTACGACGCCTATTTGTTTTCAAAAATCTAACTCCGTTTGCCCAAGTTATGGCAAAAAGAAAAAAAAACCTTCTTGTAGGGCATAAAGAGGGTTAAAAAACAAAAAAAATTAAAAAAATTCTCGAAAAACATGCTTGTAAGGGCCAAACTCAAATTTTTTTTCCAAAGCTAGAGTTGTCCAAACTAGACAAGTTTTAAATGAAAATGGGGGTTTTGGGGTGTTATGAGCTCAATGGTGAGGTCCTTTTGAGCTCAAAATGCCCCAAAACAAAAAAGATACCCCATATCCAAACTAAAAACTCTAAAAAAGAACTGAAACACTTGCCTCTAGAGAAAATCTTCTGAAAAGAAATCAAGAACAAGCAGCAGCAGATGATGGCTTTGATACCATGAAGAAGTTGAGAAAGTACAACTTCTGAGATCCCAAGAGCATCTAGAAGCAAAATACTTGTCACAAGATAAGATTGGAGACAACACAAAAAAGGTTCTAAAGAAAAGATTATTATTTCAGAGAGGGAATTGAAAAATAAAAGTTATAATACAATTCTTATGATAGGAGAATAGAAACCCTAAATATGTGCAACCCTAAAGAAACCCTAAAGGGATAAAGAGTATTTAATAATTAGAATAATTATTAAATACCAAGAATATTATTAAATGCCTAAGTTTAGCTAAAGCATAGAGTATAATAGACTAATAATTAAATAAATAATTATTAGCTAATACAAGATAACTCTAACAATATTATTAAAATGTTATTTTCCTTAGATATTGGAGTTGATGATCACAGTCCAAGAAATTATACAAAAATTGTATATGATGTTAAAGTTATGTTTTATGATAGGGTATTATAAAAACATAGACAGGTAATAATAGAATAATAAAAAATTTACAAAAATTCTAAATTGAATATCTTGTAAAATGTTTGAAATTTTTAATTTAAATCATTCTTAAATTCTTGATATTTTAATTAATAATATTAATCAAATTTATTGTAAATTGAAAATATTGATTGAAAAAAATCAATAATATTAAAAGTTTGGACCTCCTAAATTTTTGGCTTCTAGTCTACAAATAATTGTATCACATTTTATGCATAATCATTTCTCCTCCAAACATTAAGTTTTTTATAGAACCATAAAAATCCAGCACATTTACTCTCATTATAAATTATGAATATCCATATCACAACTATTAACATGCCAATTGCATTTTTAAGTGCACTTACTAATTTTTTATATTATATCCCACATGAATAATCAATTAGTAAACAAATAAAATCAATATTATGTTAATTTTAAACATATATTTTATCAATGTCTTACCACAAAATAGTCTAAATGTCTTATTTATCAAGGAATTGTCTCTCAATTGATATAAGGGGTGAGGTTGGGATCATGCCAAAGGCTACTTTGGTCAAATGGATATATGTTAGTGTGTTTTTCTTAGCTCAAAATGTATCAATATACACTCATATTATTATATTAGATAGGCAAAAACTAATTTGTGGATGAGATAAAATTATGAATTCAAAAAATCTTATCTAATTGTTTACCTAATTCGATTTTTATTAAACGTTGCATTTTCATGGTGGAGACACAAGTTCAATTCTCCATAGGGTCATCTAAAGTGGAATTCTAAGTTGTGACTCTTTGTCTTCCATAACTTCTAAAATGGAAGTGGTTTCTAAACAAAACATGGATTTGTAAGTAGCGACTCTTGTTCTTTCATAAGTGATTTCTAATATATTAGATTATATGAAGCTTGTATTGGTCTAATGTTGATGGTCAAATAACCAAGATATTTATAATTAATATTTAATTTCAAAAATAAATATCACAAAACCATGACATTAGTGAAAATAATTAGATATAATATAGAAGCCATTCACCAAACTTCAAACATTACATGTATATCCTAATCATGTGCAACCCTTAACGGAATTTGACAAATCGGATCCCTTAAATGTGACTAAATGTGCACTCTTAATACAGATATCGCTTATTTCGACAATAATGAAACATCCCTTTTCCGTAAAGTTTTTGAATTGTGATCCAACGAAGTAAACAGAAATCGAGGGAATCAGCGCGGTAAGGTCGTGGATATAAAATTCCTGTCTGTCTCATTGCATCTTATCAAGAGTACTCATTCCATCTGTCTGTCATCACAATTGTGGTTCTCATGTCGTGGATATAAAATTCCTATGGAAACTTCAAGGGCGGTTCCAAACCTCTTAGTGTTGGAATATATAAATAAAAGCCAAAACAATGTCAACATAAGGAAGCTTCCCTGGCGGTAGTGGAGGAAAAAGGAAGTGGCAATCAATTGTAGAAAAGATTATTTTAGATGACGGAGATTTTGACGTAAAAGAATAAAAAATTACAGCTGATTCATCATGCAGAAACTTTAGTCAAAATGGCAGGGAAAGCTGGTAAGGAAGGAAAGCCGAAGCGTTAGCGGGCGAAGATTCCTCTGTGTTTCATCATTTAAATGGCCGTCACCTCAGCACGGGAAAATCTTAGAATTTTTTGGAAAGAAAAAAAGTCCGAGACTCTGTTGAGCACGCAGAGCAGATCAAGGCGTAAAAATCTCGTCGTTTCCCCCTGCAGTTTCTAAAGATGTGGAGACGTAAAAATTAAATCAGTATAAAAGTTTTAGGTCTGCTTAAAACTGTGAAAATTGCGGAGGCACCTTATTTAATTTTTTTGGGTTGTAGTTAAACGACCAATTGCATCTGGGTGTTCAATTGTAATAATTATTAATTGAATGTTATTTTATATATAGAGAGAGATGTAAATCCAAAATTTTAAAATTCAATATTTAGATTTTAGTGATTAGTAATCATGCTATTAGATATTGGTTGTCAATCTAGCATGTGGTACAATTTTTATATTACTCCTTCTAGGAATCAATCTAGCACATAAACCTTGAGGTTTGTATTACTAGGCATTCATAGATTCACTTAAATATATAAAAAAATTGTTCACTTAAAAAAATCAAGGATTATGTTTGAAGAAAAAATATGGAAAGTGTATAGCATTTACGAGAGCTTTCTAGTAGTATTAATACAACACTATATTAGGACACATCATCCAATGTTAATTGCATGTTTTCTTATGACCTAGAAGTTGGTTCTTGATTGCTTGTTCAGTCTAACTAGATGTATGATTAGGTAAACTTGATCTTGAAATTTTCATAAATTCATTCAACCTGTAATGTTAAATATAGAAAAATCCAAATATCACATGTAGAGGTGAGAGAACTTCCATGGTCTACATCATCTCCAATGGTCTCCAATAATTAGTTTTGTAATTACATAAATGAAATTATCTTAAACATAATTACTTTGCATAATCTAAGATATCCAATGTAAGTAAGCAATAGAATTCTAGTACCTCGAGAAATCAATTTCAAATATTTGCAATGACATATTTCCGTCATCAAATATTGAGCTAACTATAATGATTAATTCATTTAATATCTACATTTAATTTTAATAAATTTTACTATGAGTTTCAAGTTTTGTATTTATTTCAATTATCAAATGATTTCTTTTTTTAAACATTTAATTAACTTAGTTATATAATAGAGATCTATTTTCCCTTCCATATTTTTGTAAAATGAATAATCCCACCAAGCCTAAGGGTTTTTCCAAAACATTTCCCTTGTTTATTTTATTAGGGTTATACAATCTTATTTGTTTGATTAAATTGTATTTTTTTTAAATCTCATTTGAATTTTAATTGAGTATTACTTATACTTCATAATCAAATTTTCTTATAGATTTATTTTTTTTATTTCATGTGTGATCATATTTTCATCCAAACTTATTTTTTCCTCTAAATCCCATGCATTAATTTATTATAGAGATGCTTTTCAATTTTATTTAAATCTTACTTCATCTTTCTAATAGTTTCCTTATATTTTTATGTGATCGTTGTATGCGAAGATTTTTATCAGTTTCTTCATTTTATTCTAAAAAGGAAGCCCTTGTTTTAATCCTTAGATGGTTAAATTTGACCTAAAAATGATCTTCCCATATGTGTTATTTGCATTCTTACTATTAAGAGTTATGTTGAATATTATGTCCATGATCTATATGTGGACAAGAAAGATCCAACTTATCGGGTAATTACTCGTAATTGTACTTATTCAAGATGAATATCATCTATAATGTCATAAATTGTATTAAATTTTAATTCAAATCATATGTGAAGGTATGAAGTTTCAATTCAACATTTCATTTTAGATGTAGGCTCGGCCCTATGAGGGAAGATCTATTTTCTATCCATTCTTCATTATATGATTAATTGCAAACCTGAGGTTTGACCTAGGTAATGTCATATCAACCCAACACCATTTTTCCTCTCTTATATGTGCAGGTTTGAGGTTTAACTAAGAAGGATTATAGATTCAAAAAGTGTAGACAAGGACAAAGAGATTTATACTTTTAAGAAGTACAAAACCCTGGATGCTTCAGACAAGTCTGAAGTGTCTGATACTATTTCAACAAAATTTCAAAGTGATATTTTAAGTGACATCGTGATCCCAAATCTATTCCTGATATCTAAATAAGACACCTTCAAGACTATGACACCTAGTCACATATTCCAACACTTTTAGGCTTAATTTACAAATACAAGATCCTCTCTGATTCCCTTTTCTTGGTTTGTGCTAAGAGTCTACATATCTATTCTATAGAGCTTACTATTTGTGCTGATTATTCTAAATTTTACATCACTAGTTTTATTTCTTATATTTAATCCCTCTAAAATATCCAATTGTATCTACTCTCTCTAAGGAAAAAATCTAAGCATTGCTCTTAACTAGATCCCAAGGGTTTGTATTTGGGCCGATTGGTTGTTTCCTCGATGTTTGTTGATGTGAATGGGTTGGATTCCTAGTTTGCATGTTTATACTAGTGAACCTTGTTCCACCACATTAGATTTTTGGTTAGCCTAACATTTTTGCATAATTTACAATTTATATGTTCTGATCAAAGTTTTATTGCATGTCATTTTTTAGATTTAGAGACTTTAATTTTTGAAATCAATCATTAATATAGCTGATTAAGAGGTTAATTGATGACTCTATAAGGATGTTGCATTGTTTAATCACTTATTTTGTTATAATTCTTTGCATTATCAATCATATAAGAGACATTATGAGCATAAATATATTTCATTGGCCTTATCTTCCTTGTGCCTGAGATTCATTTCTATTGTTCTGAATCCAATATCCCAATGGGAAAAAGTTATGGACTTGTGGATTCAAAATGTCTAAATAGTAAGGATATTGAGCCTAAGTTGACTAAGTTATTTGATAGGATCTTGGGTGAATCCTCTTCTTTAAATCCAACATCTAACATGCCTAACATTGTTGATAATCCTTCCCTCCATACTTCTATTGATGAGGATGACTCTTCAACAAAAGTTTATAATAATCAATTGGGGAAGCTTGACAAGGAATTGGAAGGGCTTCAACAATTTGTTAGTCAAGAAAAATTTGGTGTAGAGGCAGTCCGCTTAATTGAAGGTTTAAGGAGGTTGATTCAAAATAATGAAAATGGTGTGGATGTGTTACAAGGCATAGCTTGTACTGTGTATGATAATTTTATGACCTTAAAAAGCTATGTTGAAGTGCTTGGACATTCAAATCCTCCAAATCAAGTTGATCCTTCCATTCCTATTCTTACATCTTTCCCTGAGATGCCTACGGGTGAACTCACAAAGCTGGTTCCCACTTTTGCCAACGAAGGAAATTGGCGAAAGTGGAAAATTTTGTTTACAGGGGGTTCGAGCGAAGTGGGGGCATTCGAACGGAATACCCTTTGGGGTTCGAGCGAAGACCCCACTTCACTCGAACCCCATCTTTCGAGCGAAGCACCTTTAGTGCTCGTTTATGTCATTTTTCAATTATAGCACCGGGGTTCGATCGAACCCCCCTTCATTCGAACCCCCCTAAAAATAGGGTGTTCGCTCGAACCCCCCTTCGTTCGAACCCCTTTTTTAACACTTCTCTGAAGATTTCTACATTTTTTTGTAGATTTTTGGCCTTGAAACCTCTGGTTGAAGGCTCAAATGGAATGATATTGACAACCCAAAATGTTGTATTATATTCCTCGAAACAAGCTTTCCAACGAATATAATTTTATTACATATTGAGTTTATTATGAACTTATTTTTTTAGTTTTACCAAATATAGGTTTTTCACCGAACATGAACTTCTCTGTTCAATGCATTGGGAAAAATAAGAAACTAATTCAAAAAAATTCTAAAACATATCTAAGCCCTGGGTATTGATGTCTTCTTTCTAATAAAAAAAATAAAATTGAATTTCGATATATATATAGAATAAGTTATGTGTTCGAACGTAAACCTATGTCTGAATTATGACTAGTCAGACTTCAAAACTTAATAAAATGAAAAATATTGAACATATCACTATCAAACCAACTGCAAGCCTTGGATATTGATGTTACAAACCAAAATTTGAAAGAATTGAGTTTTTATCATTTATAGAATAAAAGTTATGTGTTTCGGGAGGCACATCACTCTTAAAAAATGTAGTTTGTTGTAGAAAACTACTTTTCAAGGGAGATGGAAAAACTAAAAAAAAATCCTTCAAAATAATTTGAAAAAAATATATATAGAATATACAGAGAAAATTATACAAATCACTAATTTACATCATCTTCAAATTCTTAATAGTTTAAAAGTTATAGTTGTCGCAAGTTGAAGATTATTTTAAAATTGTTCATCTCAGTGTCAAAAGTGGCAAAAAAGTGGGAACCATTATTGTGAGTTCACCCCTACATATATATCTTCTATCGTGGATACTTCTACACAAAATATTAATGCTATACATGTTAGTAGTGGGTTGAATCCTATCAATCTATATTCCCACACATTGCCTTCAACCAATGTTCCATTTATTTCCCAACCATCTCCTCTACCTGACTATCTTAAATGTATACCTACTTATCATACTACACCTTCAAATGCTCCATCTCAATCTAACATTTCCAAATCCAATTCATTGATTAAAGCCATCATAAACCATTTGATTCAAAATGTTTCATCATTACAATAATTGGCTTCCATAACTCAATCCAAATTCAACATTCCTATATTCCAGCATTAGCATACTTTCCATTGATATCCTTCATACACCTCTTCCACAACATATTGAGGTTACTCATTTTGAGATATATAATGAACAAGGTGACCCCCAAACTCATGTGAAAATATTTTCAACTTTGTATCTAGTGATTTTTAATATGACCATACACTCATGATGAAACTATTCACCTATGCCTTATGAGAAAAAAGATTTGCAATTTTTTTTCTCCTTGCTTACTTATTCAATTATTTTTGATAAAGATAAATGGGTTTTACATGGACTGGAAACCAAATTTTTTACAAAAGTCAGCCATCAGCCAAATAGACATAAACCAATGGGAAAATAGGGGATCACCCCAGAATAGTCACGAAAGTAAAAGAGACACAGACAACAAAACAAAACAAAAGCACTCAATTAAGAGAGTGCACAAGCTCCTTGTTCTTCTGGATGGAAATCTTATTGATTTCCTCCAGCTCCTCCATAATGAATCTGGAGGTGCCCTTATTGCTGCTCTTGCTTCTGGTCCTGCAACTAGGGCCTGTGGTTTTGTTGTCTCGAAAAACCATGGCATAACCTCCAAGATCTTTCTCAGGTTTATTGTAAAAAGATCTGTAATCTGTAACCATGATATTGGTCTTTTCAAGCCCCTCTATACTATTATTCATGGCCTTCTTGCTTATGTCAACTAGGTTCTTGAGGTTTTTCTTTATCTTTGCCATAGACTATTTCACCTTTTCAATTCTTTGTTCATGGTTTCATTTCATAACCTCGACATCTTAGGAGAGCTTTTGGGTCATAATCATAAGCTTCTCAGATTTGCTAGGCTCTGGCAAAGCTGTGAAGATATCAATTATCTCCTTTACCCCCACTTTCAGGGTATCAATTTCTCTCTCCACCCACTTCCAGCAGCTCTCCTAGCTTCTGGTCATTTCCATCACCAGGATCATCAGAGAACTATTCCTCTGTAACCCATTGTCCTCATCTTTAGGCATGGTCCCCTTCTTTTCCTTCATGACGTTAATTGGAATGTCCAATTTAATTTCCTAGTCCGAAGTCTTCAAACCATAGTTCTTAGTCGCAAGCTTCTTCTTTTTAGAAAGGGGCTCAACCTTAGAAATCATTTTGCTGGTAGATTTATATTTGTTGGCTGCCCATCTCAAGGATTCTTACTACTAAACGTCCCAGGGGTGACCATCATCTGACCTTATTCCACTGGCTTATAATCAAGGTCGTCAAAAGGAATGGCACCCTCATTATCCTCCAAATCCATTTTTGAGTTAGAGACATCCTGAATATTACCCCCACTGTCTTACTTATTCAATTGTTACTTTTCAGCAATTGACTGATAGATTTTTTCAACATTTTAAAAATTATATTGGTCTACAAATTACATTGAACATTTTAAAAATTATATTGGTCTACAAATTACATTGACTGATTTGGTACATTGAAAATAAAGTATTAAAGAAAAAGTAACTAATTTCATTGGTAGATATAAACATTTGGATTCACAAATTGCTTATCATGTGCCTAATGGTAATGTTCAAATAATTTTCATTAATAATTTACAAAAGAACATTAAGGATGAAGTTTTGTTTTCTGATTATGTATCTTTTGGACAATTATGCACAACACCTAAAAATTATCATCTCTAAGCAAGTGAATATGAACCTTCATCGTCATCCATTTTAGTTAATAATAGTGAATATTCTCCTAAAAGAAATCAGAACTCTAGGAAAAAAATAATAAATCTATAAAAACCAAAACCCAAAATTCTTCTAATCATACTAATTCTCAAGTAGCAACCACAACCCTTGTTCTAGCTCATTTTTCTTCAAAATTTAGACATCACAACTTCACTCCTCTTTATATAATATCATGTTTAAATTAATTCATTTCAATGTGATTAATATTTCTCCCTTTCATCCCATATATACTTCCAATCCTTTACCACCTTCTTTTGATCCTAAAACCTCTTTATAATTCCATCATCATGTTGGGCATGATATTGAGAACTACATTAGATTGAAGCATGAAATTCAAGTCCTTATTGATTCTATTAGTATAGTAGTCTTAAAGCCCATTTGAAAAACAAGAAATCCCTTATTCTTCATGAGGGGTTGATTCTTATAATAATGGAACATGCTAAGTCTGTCGAGATTAGGCCTCACCCCTTGATTTCTAAAAAGAATAGTATTCATTATGCACAAAATGTTCATTGGCATTATACCGATGAGTCCATGGAGTTCGAGTTTGCCCCTTCTGATTAAGAGGCTTGTTTTCACTAGGGTACCCATAGAAAACCTAATAAGGACTCTTCTTGGGGTAATGGGTGAAAATGACAACGAGAATTCAAATAAAATGGACTTTGACTACAACCCATTTCTGTAGTTCATCCATGACTCCTTGAGCCTTATCTCTATTATGAAAGGGAAATAACATGTTTTCCCAAACTTCTTAGGTGAGAGTAAGAAAAAAGAGAAGAGCCTTATTCTAGGAGGGAAAATGAGATTCAATTCTCTCCCTCCCATGCTCAAACATGACAAAAGGTATGTCAAAAAGAAGAAACAAGAGGGCAAAGAAGATAATAGTTTCCCACCAATGGTTGATGGTGAACAACAAAATATGGAAATCCAAATTGAAATCCCAATTGATGTTGAAAATCGATCCTTAGTGGATAGAGACATGGGTTCCTCGATGGTGGGTGCAGGGGATATGGAAAAAGTGGTGAAGTGATGGATGTAAAAAATATATTTTTTAAAAGGGTAGTGTCAAATATTTTGAGGCTGAAATGTAGAATCGGTGATTTGGCACCTGAACAGAGCACTATGAATACCCCTTACTAGGATAACACGCATAAGCTATTAGACATTAGTAAAATGATGGCTATAGATGTGAAGGCCATGAAAATTGACCATAAGGAGAAAATCAAGAACCTGGAGAGGGCGATGGAAAATATCAATGAAAACCTAAGATTGGTTATTGTAATCAACAAGATGACCATGAAAAATAGCACAAAGGGAATTAGGAGAATAAACAACAAAGCTTAATCCCTTAATGTCTCCCCCTCGACTACTGATTCCTCCCCCTCTATATTGCTTTGTGGTAAAGGAAGGAAGGAAAATGCACTTAATCTAGAGAATGATAGTGAGGCCATTCTGAAACTGTCGGCACACACCTGTAGGAGGGACAAAGATAAGTTTGTGAATGCCAGCATTATTGAGGAATTAACTTAGATTAATATGAGTTTCATAGATAAAAATTTTAATTTAATAGAAATTTAAAACTTGATCTCATGTACTTCCTGGTTCGTTGGACCCTATTTTGTGCTTTTTTTTTTGCTACTGGCTTGTTATCACTTAGTCTTTGGTTCATCCTTGTGATCAGTTTTTTTTGTTAGAGTTTCAGGCCCTTGTAAAACTTTTTTTACTCTAATAAAAAAATACTATAGTAGTGGACGATATTAATGATGAAGGAACCAAATATGTGGCACCTCCTAATCAAAATCTATAAATATTTACCAATCTTTTCCTTTTTCACTCTACCAATGTTGTTAAGCATAATGATAGAGACTTTGTAGCTATTAATGATAAATATAGTAAATTCTACAAAAATGTTGTGAATTTGATTGAGGAAAATAAGCCTAAGTGTGACCCTTGCATCACCTTTGACTTGAGAGATATCATTAAAGCTTCCAATGAACAATTATACATTATGTATAGGCAAACTGAAAGGTCTCGTGTCGAGTGCTCATTGACCTAGTATGTATGGTGAATGTTTTTATGGAAGAACATCTAGGAGCTATACACAATAATTATATCAAAATACATAATGGTAAATCTGATGTTGTGATTAAGTTGCATGATTTTTTCACTTGTTCGACAAGAGATTCCATCTCCCTTCCCATAGAAGTTTGTGCTAAGAGCTTAAATGTTACCTTTTCCATTATCCCTAGCTTAGACCAGTTCCATGTTAAGTAGGGACGTGCTTAGCTTGATTCCATGAAAGCTACACCTTCTACCATTTATAAGTTGTTCAAGTTTCCTCACAATGGGAAATTTATGATAATCAATCACACTCTTTATCATCCCTTATCTAATCATTGAAAATTCACTCTTGATTTTTTTTGGCCTCAGAGGCCTCAACTTTTGAAACCTTTTCAAGATTTCTTTTTTCTATCCTACCAAAAATATAAATATAATAGGATATATACATTAATTAAAGTTAACGATTCTTTACCCATGGACATGGACATTCGACCTCCACATCTTGGACATGGATTTTTTTTCCTACTTCTATTCCTCCTATATATATTATGTACCAACCTCCTAAATCTTATATAGGAAAAAGAGAGAAGGTCTCAACATCTTGTAGCTCTCAAACAAGTGTGGTTTCTTTCTTTCCTCCTTCTACAAACGAAGAAAAACAACCTATGTCAAGTGATCCCTAACCTTCATACCCACAAACTTCAAGTCATAACAAGTGAAATCATAGTGCAAGAGTGCATTGATGACGACATCGTGACATTGCTTGTAAGCTTACTTTAAAAGTGTTTCCTCCCTAAAATAGTCAAATGTTAAGTTTATCCCATTTTCCCAACCTTTGCCTAATCCTAGGGAGGAGATTTATCTTGATCATCCACATCAAAAATTGAAATTGACTATGCAAAATGTTTCTTCTTCTTTATTAGCTTCATGCATGACATATCCTATGATGATTAATTTAAATGTTTTTATTTATAATAATTATATGGTTACTAAATATTTTAATGACATGTTTAAATTTGTTGAGATTATTCATGAGTTATCTTTAATATTTTCAAAATCTCTAACTTTAGCTACTAGTGACACAGATAGCATCATTGGAGCATGGTACTTTTATGGCTCTATTTATAGCTCTATCTACCATACTAGGTGTGGCTCCTATAGCATATTTTCCACCATCTATGAATGATGTTGAGAAATATTGTGAGGCAAATGAATTTATTGATTAAATTTACTTCTGCAGTATATTCTTTTGTGTGTTTTCATGCATGTAATGTGATTCTTGGCATGTGTTTATGTTTTGTTAAGATCTCCTTGGAAGACCCATTTTTCTCAATTGATGCAAGGAGACAAAGGATTTGAACCTGTTGTGACATTCCTCTATTTGTATCTCTCTTCTTCTTTTTGTTGTATATAAATTATGACATAAATGTGCTCTTGTTGTAAATGTAATTTTGTGTTGCCTACTTATTTATGATGCAAAGTGTTAAGATCATTTTGGTCTTCACTGTGTAGACCCAACAAGACTTTTGTGTTCATCTTATGTTCTTGTAATTCCACTACATTTGGGGAAGAAGGTCAATTCATTACAATCATACTTGATATACATACATTATTTTATTTGCATACTAACCCTATAAAATTTAGCCTTATGTGCTCTCTTTCATGGCTTGTGAACCATCTCCTTTGTTTTTCTTATATTTGGGGTCATTTCATTGTTGTGATGTGATTGTCTTTTAGATGTATGTATGCTACCTTAAAGTAATTTCTCATAGTAAGGTTGATGCAATCACTTTTATATGGAGGCATGCACTTTGCTATATGTTACACATTATATACACACCATGAGGTTTGGTTTGTACAATTTTTGATTATACACTAAGATGTGTTGGTGCATTCTATAGCACCCATTTTGTAATCGATTTTTGTTTGGATTACTTTGAAAGGAAGGGCTTTGTTTTTTAATATATGCAAACAATTTTTGTAGGATTATTTAGCAAACTAAGATTTCTATTTGTTATCTCCCTTCATGCTAATATGAGTCATAGTAAGAAGCTCCTTACTAGACCAATAAGTCATGTTTTTTTATTTTTTTCTCTCTTCTCCTATGGCTCATAGTAAGGTGCTCCTTACTAGACCTAGAAGACATGCTATATTCTTCTTTGTTGCATGCTCCAAGTGCTAATCATTATTGATGTTTTTATCTTCATGTTTTAGACCAATAAGATCCTAAGTCCTTGGGGACTCGATGTTTATTATGCTTTTAATAACTTAGTGAAAGCATTTTATTGTTATCATGTACTTTATCAAGAGTGTGAGTGTGAGGTAATACTTCTACTAAATTGGGGGTTAAATGTAGTATCATAAATTGTATCTACATACAATTTCATACTCATTTGGGTATCACCTTGGTTCACCTTGGTTTTTTTCCTTATTCATCCTAATTTTTCTTTATTCTAGTTAAACCAATGCAAGATCTAAGGTCTCACTCTGTCTTTTCTTTGTGACCTTGTCCTAATCCAGAAGGACTTGACTAGAGAACTAAGAACCATATCCTAGGTAAAAGGGGCCCAAATTTGAACCCTCCAACAATGATTAAAATTTCAATGGGAAAAGATAATGGATATAGGCCTTGTTCATAATTTTTAACATATTTTATGAGGTTGAGTATAAAAGTAAATCTTATCCCCTCATTTTAAAATTTCCTCAATCATCTCTCTATAACATCTCTCCACAAGTTTCCAATTCAATTCAAGTTAGTAGGAGATCAAAAATATTCAAGGAAGTGAAGGAGATGTCAAGTATTCAAATTTTAAGGTATTCAAGATGACATTCATGATCAAATTCATGTGAAGCATAGAACATCAACCTTTCATGAAGATGTCAAGGAAAAGGAAATTCATGAGTGGACGTATAAAATTTGAAATCATCTTTACTTAGATATAGCCTCTAATCTACAAGAAAAATCTCTCTTTTCTATCAATTATTCATTATACAGTTAATTCCAAACCCAGGGTTTAACCTAGGAAACCCGTATCAAACCAACACCATTTTCCCTCTCTTGCATGTGTAGCTTTTAGTTTTAGTAGAGAAGAATCATATATTAAGAAAGTGCAGACTATGACAAAGAGATTTATACTTCGAAGAAGTAGAAAACCATGCATGTTTTAGTGAAATCTGAAGTGTACAACACTTTTTTGATGAAATTCTAAGCAGATATCATGAGTGACATATTGATCCCAAACATATTCTTGATTTTTATATTAGCCATCTTCAAGACTAGCATGCCTAGCTACATAGTCAAGCACTTTAGGCTCAAATTATTGACATGCGTTACTCTCTAATTCCCATTTCTATATTTGTTATATAGCTTATTATTTATGCTAATTATTCTTAATTTTGTATCATTATCCCTAGTTCTTACATTTAATCATTCTATCTTATCCAATTGTATTTACAGTTAGCAAGGAAACAATACAACCATTGCACCCAACTCTCCCAAGAGTTTGTAGTTGGACCTATTGGTTGTTTCTCCAATGTATGTTGATGCAAATGGGTTTGATTCATAGTTTGTATAAATTTTAGGAAAATGAAGCCCATTGCGCCAAATTACATTATTTATAATCAAATATCACTTCACATAAAAAATAAGCTAGTCTTCTTTATGATATAAGCATTCTTAATTAAAAAGTACTCTCATAGATTCTTCAAATGGTGTATCCTCTAACATATCCATCAACCCTTCTTCCTCTAACCCTATACTTTAAAACTTTGTGATTCCTCCTACTCATATCATCAACCCTAGTGTGACCACTTTGTATTCTATTACTACTTCCAATATTTCCAACAATTTTCCCTAAAATATAATTCTAACTACGTGTCATTATTGCACCCTACACCTAATAGTACCATATCCCACACTGATTTCTATATATCAATCATTTTTCTCATGCTATAACTATTTTTACTTATAGTGTTGTTCCTTGTTCACCTACCTTGATATTATTGAAATGGGTATTTAATGAATACACCTTGTAGATATAACATATTGGTTTGAGCATGGTTATTTCCATTCTACTTTCCCCTTTTATAGTGTGAAAAGAGAGCATTATCTAACTAGTTATTTGTTAGGCCTTATCCACACATGTTTACATGTTAAATTTACTTAGGAAGGAATTTTTATAGAAGCCTCTAATAAATATGTGATTTTATCCCTTAGTTGTCATGTGCTATAGTAAATTAAAATGTGTGTCACCACCCTAGTTAGTCTTATCTCTCAACCTTTCCTATATAAGCAAGACATAATTAATATATTTTAATGTTTGATTTATTTATTAACTTTTGTGAATAAATTTAATTAATTCTTGTACCATAATCAAACAATTATTACTCTCATTGTTATCTTTTAGAGGGTAATATTTGGTTTTGTAAGTGTTCTTGGGAGCTTGAGTCAATTCATGACCCTAGAATGCTATCAGAGATTCAAATGTGTAAGCCCATTTTAAAATCTAGGATATAATTAAGTAAGATATTCTTTGGGTGCACTTTGGGTCAAAATAAACCTAACCATTGGGTCCAAAGTGTTGAAAGAACTTAATTGTATTGTTTAACACTACAATTTTTGACAATGATTTCTTTTACCATTTATGTGGGGCTTGTATTATTTTGAAAAAATATTTTGTACAACTATATAGAATCCATACATTCATAAAAATTAAAGTCACGTGAATTATCCAAAATGTATGTTACTTGTATCAATAGATCATAGGTACTATCAATTTTTGCAGTCCTATATTAGTAGCTTGTGGGTGTATATTCTTTCCATATCAACTAATATGATAAAGGTACATATAAATACTTGTAAAATTAAAAAAAAAAAAAAAAAAGGTTAATGCAACACAAAATTATTATTGATTGTTTGTTGTAGTGGTTGTTCTGGTCTATATGTGGGCGAAAAAGTCCCAACAAGTAGTGTAGGCTCCATCACCCAATCCCACTACTTGAACACTCCACTAGGGGTAATTTTCTCACTAATCACCCAAGTGTCCAAATTGTTCCATCTACTTGAGCTCTAGGTACCCTACAAGTTGAAAATTTAAGTAATCTAAGAGATTGATCATCATATAGACACTAGATGGCCCTCTATTCTCCATTTGATGGCCAAGGTAGCTTTTTTTCTCTTGTTTTTATCATCAATTATCACTAGAATATTATATTTTAATTAAGGAGATATCATGAAAAAGCTAGTTTAAATAACTCTATACTGCAATAGACCAGTTGTCAAATCTTGTTGTAGAAGCCCAAAACTATTCATTAAAATTGTATATTTACTTTTTACATCTTCACTCAATGTTTTGCTTATATCTTTCATTTTTATGGTTGGTATGACTATTGGTGCTTACATTTTTAAACCATTTTCTCAAAGATATTATATCTAATTAGATACCCACATACCTTAGGAATATAATTTAGAATATTTTTAGATACTATTATATCACTATATTCCCATATAATATGAAATAGTATTTCCTCATTCCTATTTGTGATGTAGATGATATACAATTTAATAATGATAAATTCTAAGAGCTTTAATATAATGCAAATATTGGGCATCTTAATGATTCATATACCTCTCTTATTGCCTCTTCTACTCTTATTAAGATCGCATCACAATTTTCAAATTTATCATTATATTTTAAAGTTTTTTCTTCAAAAACTTCTATTGATTCTATGTGAAATGAAAATAATTATCTTTTAAATCCAACACTATATGATGGTTACACGAAAGGTATTTTATTCTTGTTTGTGTAGTTTAACATTTCAATTTTCAAGAAATATTTGAGGGGCTATCTCCTCTCTTGAAGGACAACCCCATCATATTAGCTAACCTATTAAAATTATATTTCAATCTTATTTATCATCAATTACCACTTGATCTTCATTTGGCACTTTATTTTTTAATTTGGTATTAGTCAACAAAAATCTCGTTCAGAGCACTACACACTAGATTAGGCTTGGAGCTGATTTAATATGATTTATTTGATGTTATTCTAATCTAAAATGTTTATGGGTTCTTCTAACAATGGTGATATTACGAGTTTATCAAAATTTGAATCATGGAGATTTTGAGCTTGTCTAATTGTATACTCAATTATGTATCTTATATTAATCTCATGTTGACATGGCTATCAGTATTTGACTTGGATTTGTAAGTTGCATTGTTGGGTCTACAAGATATGTAGTGTTGTCAGTGGTCTATACCCATATAGCTTTCATTGATGATGCATATTTAGATTGGTGGATTGGATTAGTCACTTGTTTTTCTGATTTTGTTGTCATGTTGAGGAGGAGAGATGATGTTACCAAGTACAGTCATGGTGGAGAACCTATGTTGTCGACTATGTGATGCTTACAAGTGTGACACATTGAGAATTATATGCTTGTTCAAAGGAGGTGATCCTGATGTCATGGATGTTCCTTATTCTTAAGAAATTTGACATGACATGATTAATTTTGTCAATTTTTTTGTTGGTGATAATGTTTATTGGATTCTTGATTGGTTATGGTGGTGAATATTCGTTTTTGAGGATCAATGTTTTACTTTATCTTTTTGAAGATTGTGGTATGCATTTGAGTTCTTTTATTGTCCGAGGGGCTTGTTTTATTCTCATGTAGAGGATGGTTTATCATGATGTCATCGATAGCTTATTTATATGATTCTAATGATAGCTAGTGATAGTGATTTTTGGTCATTTTATATCTTCTTGGCTCAGAGATCTTGGTTTCACTTGATGTTATTGACATCTTAGTTGTATGCATGTAGACCTTGGTGATCTTCATTTTGGAGATAGTTATCTTGATTCCATGTGTGACTTGATATCATAATTTAATGAGTTGTTGGTGGTGATATGGACTCACCATATGATTATGGATGATCTTTTGTAGTGTTGTAGATGTTTTGAGGAGTCCTTAGATCCTCTAATTTTATAAGGATATTTCATATTTATAAGTTCACTAGTAGGAGATGGTGATCTCTGTGATATTTGGTGGTGTGGACATCTTGCAACCAACAAGGACTCTTGGAGTCATTTGTTGAGGTTTGGTTATATGATTGCATTTGACATGCTATCCATGTTTGATAGGATGGTTGTTATTATATCATGGTTTACTCTAGATTGCATGCTTTGACATTGATCTTTTCCTTCTCTTGGTATTGAGTACATGATCATTTGTAAGTGATTACTTCATGGTTATGTTATGTTGCACTTAGATTTTAACATGCATTGATTGGTTACATGTAATCATGGATACTTGGAGACATAGGTGAGGCCTATAGTTCTCTTTCACTAATATATTTGGCCTAAAATTATGACAAAGGTTTCCGATGGAGAAGGCATATTATGAGAAAATTTGATTTTTTTTTGAAAAAATGCCCGCATTCATTGGAATTCCAACGATAATTCAACATTTGGTTTTGACAGAGAAGGAATTGGCAATGAAATTTGTGTTTTTTTTAAAAGTGTCCACGTTCGTCAAACTTCCGACAACCGCAGGCATTACTTAAAAAAAAAAAAAGACCAAGTCATTTAATAAACATTAATCCTGCCTCTTCGTCCCATCGACCTCTGCCATATTCAAAAAAAAATTGGGCATTACAATGAGGGAAATAGTTCTGGATTGCAGTGCTGCCAAGATCCAGTTGAAGAAAAAAGGTAGGGTAATCAATGAATTCATTCACAGGATGTTTTCTTGAAGAAAAAATCATTATGTTTGTGACAATGTGTCAAATTTTCTTTATGTAGTGATGAATTTTTTTTAATTTTACATAGGAGGTTGCATTTGTGTTGGTTGATGATCAAGTTTTATCTTTATTATAATGAATTTTCTTGCTCATAATTTTTTTTCCCTACCTCATATTCATTGTCTGGTAGAAAAAGAGATAAATCAAATTGATTTGGATGGTTGCTCAAATGAAATGATCAATTATCCTCTTTAGGCATAACCTCTTAAGGAAGACCCTAATTAAGGAGCGGGAAGACCTAAACCTGCGCAATCAAATAGGGAAGAACCATAGATTATGCCACTCATGTATCCGACATCAATTGGAAGTGGCCTAAATGTAGGCTATAGTTGAGGAGCTTACCTTGGGTATGGATGCTGGTATATATGGTTGTGATAGAAACTCCCTGTTGTAGGACCGTCAAACCACTATGTAGTGATCAAGTGCCATTTTTTGTCGATGTTTTGGAAGGGAGGATAAGCATACCGTGATAGGAAGGTGGTTTAAAATGGAAGTTGAGAGGTATAAGTTTATGAGGTGTGGGTTAGGATAAGATAGGGAGGTAAGTGATGAAGGATGTAATTGTGAAAGAGTAAGTTAGGATATGTTATAGGTTTGGAAGGTAGGAAAGTGAATGGGGGGAGTTAAAAGGACGTGAAGGATGGAATGGGGTTAGGTAGGTGAAGTAAAAGTAAATGCGTGTGAGGTTAAGGTTTAGGATATGATGTAGGAAAGTGAAGGAGGTTAAGAGAGGGGATATGAAAGGTAGATGGAAGGTAATAATGATAGGAAGTGAGGTAAAGGTTATGAGGTGTGGGTTAGAAAATAGGGTGTAGGAAATGGAAGGAAGGGTCATCCATGTCATAGTGCTTCAAGAGGAGCACGTTCACATGAGGGACAAGAAGAGTCATTTCATGTCGTAGTGTACCTCCTTAAACCTTCCACCAACACCAAACTCAATACCAAACTCTTTCCCAATCTCGCTAATGGACTAACTGAACTCACTATCAAATTGTGACAATCAATGTAAGGTTTAGGACAGTAGTAATTAAGATCTTCTAATTATGGTGGGGCCTAGCCAGCATAGGGTTATATGAGATAGGGGTAAGTTCAATAGTGATGTGTATTAGGTTCTCATCAAAGTTTCCCATTAGTGTTACTTTGTATTAGCATTAACCACTTATTGTCATTTCATTATAATCAGTTTGTTATTCCTTATAAGAATTTGCAGTATTACCATAATTTGCATAACCTAAATCTGATTGTATTATGTATTCTTGAGATTATGGGCAGATATATATATTTACATATTATGTCTAGTAGTAACGTTATGTTATTTTAATGTTGTTTGAATAAATAGATAAAATTTACCTTCTTAACTTAATATTATATTAACTATCATTGACTTGATGAAGAACATCTTAATTTATATTCAATGATGCACAAATCTGAATTTAAATATGTATATCATACTGGCTGATATATACTCTAATGCTAACTCAGGAAATTCATGCCTATATATACCTGACACTGAACTTACCCCTATCTTTATCCCTATTGGTAGACTATCATTATTCATCTTGTATGCTCTCTAAACTTGGGCATTAAGGTATTATTACATGATTATATTTTCTTTTTCTTAGGGTTGCCTATTGCTCTAAACATGATTAGGCTTTTTCACTATGTTGACTACCACCTTTAATGGAATTACATCATGAAGACTTATTACTATTTCCCTCTTTGACTATGACAAGATTACTAAAATGTTTGCATAGGTGACTAGATCTATTCATGTGAGTTCTCTTCATAATATTGGTAATTGTCATACTTTGATCATAAGGATACCACCTTAGCAGTAGTGAGAGAAAAAATAATGATCACCCCATACCCAAAACATGGTGATCTTGCAAGCTAAGGATTAGAACAAAGATGGAAATACAGTGCACAATTAATTCTACAAGAGCCTTCATCATTGAAAAGACAAGATACAGTTGCAGACCAAGTCTTCTATTCAATTATCCTAAAGTGTTTTGGTGTTTTGAGACTGCTCTCTTTCCTTTTTGATAGTGAACATCCATTTTACTACTTTATCTTTATTCTTAGATTTGGTTTGAGTCTTTTATGTATATAATTTGACAATGATTTTATCATTTTGACTATGTTTCCAATAAAAATGATGGGCCATTTTTATTTCTTTTGAAACAATGAATCTACAATAAATATTATCAAACACAGTAGACAGTGATGGCTCTTTTTTACTGTGTTTACCTATATGTTTCCCTCTTACCAGCCAAATATATATGTTTCTCTTAACACTATCCTAGAAGATCTTTACTATATTTTCAACGAAAGTTGGCTTTTTTTACTTCTTATTCACTATTTTGTTGGTGTAGCTATTCCTTTCTATGTCTTCTTTTAATGTGTGCTTCAAAGTGATGTGTTGCTCACAATTCTTTTCCTTAGATTTATACATAAGGTTTGTCATTGTCATCTACATACCACAGTTATACTATGCTCTCAGACATGCATATTTGTGTTTCCTTGCACATTTACAAATGTGCGTGAAGTCATCTTGAACTAGTTCCAAGGAGGTATCTAGCAGAGGAAGCTTCATAATATTACACTTTGTGTTAATATGTTCCAAACATATATGTAAATAAAAAATTGACAAATATACCTCAATTTTGAAATACTTTAATGTTTCTAGAACATGTTAGTGTATGCTTTCATCATGGAAAAACATAATGTAGTTGATAATAACTGATGTAACAAAGTTGTATCTTTGAATGTCTTGTTCCTTGATTATAGATCTATGCTCAATTAATTTGAATTGCTTGATTGAAAAATTGGTAGATGTGGGTTGGAGTTTATAGGGATTTGAAATGAGAAATAGACTTGTATCTATATGCAACTTGCACCTTTTCAAATTGAACTTTTGGGAAAGTCCAAATTTGGAGAGGAAATTCCTACTATTTGAGAACCCAACATTCATCTTTCAAATTTTAGGTCCAATTTCCATGAATAAGGGTTCCCAAGACCCTGGTCCTAGAAAATTGAGCCATGAGGAACATCATGAATAAGGGAATGAACCAAATTTATGAAAACATTCTGAAACCTAAGTACAATTAGGCATAAATAAGGCACAACCAATAAAGTGAGTCCAAGCCTAGTGTATATTTATAAAGCAATACAACATATGATGCAATATTTAGCCCCCTCTTAGCAAGAGTACGAAATTATGCTCATGTACTCTTGGGAAAATATGGAGAAACCAAATATTTTGAAACTAAGATATTGAAGAGTCAAGATGACTACAAGTTTGGAAAGGTGGTAGCTTCCAATACTTATGATATTGTCAATCTACAATATTGAGATAAAAGGGAAGTACAAAGTGAGTAATATGAGTAACATTGGTAACACACATGAAACATGCAAAACACAAAGTTATGACATTTAGAACTAGTAAGATTCATATATTCTCAGTAGGAACCATATCAAAAAGACAAGGAAGAGATCTAGGACTAGTAAGATCCTTATATAGTTATTAGGAGTCATGTCAGAGACACATAAAAGCATGATACCCAAGTTAGTAAGATCCTCTAATACTTAGTCATAGATCGCATTCTAACAACAAATAGAAGGTCATATCTTGGTAACCTAACTAGTCCATGAGTAGTAGCTCAAAATGTTATCAAAGATAGGTTAGGTTAGGAGCCCAAGAACCTATAATGTGTCTTATAATGGGTGTTAAAAATAATCTACACTCAAGCCAACAATGTAATGGTAAGAAAGGGGGCAGTAGCTCAATGGTAGAGAAATTTATTAACAAATATAATGCCTTAAGTTGGATTCCTAGCTATTTTATGAGTATTATCTTAACATTTTCATGCATAAATAACATCTACTCCCAGCTCTACCATAGATCCAACTTCCACCATTTCTCCTTCCACAACCTCTAGTCACCTTCATGTACCAAAGCCACTAGTGCCATACCTTTATTACTTACATCCTTCACTTATCATCCACTATATGGCCTATTTATCAAATTTATTTCTTCTACATGTAAAAGCCATATGCACAAATGGAATGACAATTGGTAGATGTAAAAGCCATATTCCACAACCTTTGCTAAAATCCTTTCTACTAGTGGCAAAATATGAGGTTTGTAACAAGATGTGACATCCATCAAAGCATAATAGAGATGAAATTTCTAACAAGATGGTAGATCAAAAAATGTAGGAAAAAATCAATTAAAAATAAATACAAGATTGCAGTTTATAGAGTTAACTTCATTTTGTCTTTTTGTGGCATTGAATTTCATAGTGTTTTAAAGAAGATATCATAGTTTTTCCAAAAAATGTCAAAACCTTGCCTAGTGTTTACTGAGAGGAGTAAATAATGTATAGTCTGGTCTCCCATGCATATAAATTCACCCAAATGTATGGGAAGACCTTTGTTCATGCTATGTATCATATTATGTTGTGTGCAGGGCTCCAAATTAGATTTGGTATGTTTTTGGGCATCAGGACAGTCTGATATCTCTATGTATCAGACAATAAAAGGTAGTAAGAGTGAAGAATTTGGTGGGAAGACCAAGCAATTGGTATTTTGAAGTGTTTGATGATAGAGAGAGGGGTGATGTGATCCTATGCAACCTTTGGAAGGGTTTGTGGATCAAAACCAAATGAAATAGATTAAATTTCTATGACTGTTTTAAGGGTATTGATTGTCACAGTCATAGTTTTACTAGTGATATTGTTTTTGTTTTGACAAAGTTGTGTTTATAAACCCAAGTGTGGACATGTAATGGAGTCATGATATGTCTTAAGACTACATCAATACTTAACAACAACATAGTGTGTAGGCACCTAAAATATGAAAGGACTACATATTGGAAGGCACGTGTGATGATGCCATGAAAGGTCTGATATCCCTATGTATCAAACTGAGAAAACCAATGAAAGACAAAAAAAATGCATTGAGAAGGAAAAAGGTTGAATTGCCTAATGTTTGTTGTTGAAGTGATGTGTGGGGACCTTACCAAGTCAAATACCTTGTTGTAGTTTCAAAGGGTGGAAAAAGAATAAACATTTTATTTACCATCCTAATAGACCATCCATCATAACAATGATTACCATTGATGTGTGTGTTGCAAACAAAGTTCTAAAGGAGGGATCTTTCTATTGTAATACCAAGTGAGTGTTCATAGACCTTGTGTAGGGTCCTCCAAGCCTAGAGTAAGGAGTTTGAAGCCTAGATACATTGATTTGGCCTTGTGGCCATCAATGAGTGTTGACCCAATAGGCAAAGTCTTGAGACAGACAATTTTGGAAGTGTGGCATTGTTGAGAGCCAACACTTATGTGTGAACCCCATCTTCACGTATTATGATTAGTTGCCATGATACTTGACCCTATCCTCATGGTGTTGGCTTAATTCATATTAGTGTGTTTTGTTGAAGAAACATGATGTGAGAAGTTTGATGTAGAGGCAAGGGTAGAACTCAGTATTTCATATTAGGACAACAACCACATTGATTAGGCAAGTCAGATAAGGTCTCTCCAATGTTTAGGATACACAAGGGCAGCATTAGTCATGTACGTATGCATGAGCATGGGAATGGATAGTTGCTTTCCTTTTAGACTGATTTGGACAGTATTGAGAGGATCCTATAAGGAATGACTATCACCATACTCTCGATGACTTCACAACATTGATAATGAATTCACATTAGACACTCATGGATTACCTCAATTAGACATTAGTCAACTTAAGATACGATACAAGGATTTCATACCACAAAGCCATTAGATATGTTTTAAGATGAAAAAGAAGAGTTAAATGGTTTTGGTTCAATTTGCATAATTTCTATGTTCAAGTAATTTAATTTGGTATATTATACCAAAACGTGATTTCATAACTAACATTTCAACTTCTATATAACTAGTTCTATAGCCTGATTTTGTTTTCTATGAAGAAAGACAATGTTAGACAATATCAACGAACAAGAAAATAAGGAGACAATTGCTAGATTATGGTCTAACTTGAAAAGAAAAGGTGATGGAAAATGTTATTGTTCCTACAAAATTTGTAAGGGGTTAAAGACTAGAAGAGTTCTAATCAAAATAACTAAGAAACATTGCAGGCTGCATGGTCACATTGAAGGTGGACAAGATTATCATCTATTGGTAAGTTTTTCATTATATCGTTTTAACAATTTATATACATAATAAATCACTTGATGATGAGATCATGATCATGGTTTATTTATGTTTATCAATTTTATATAGGTGGAGCACCCTGGAGCACATGATATGCATCAACACAACCCGGAGAATATGGTTTTCAAAGTGGACGAAGATGGAGGTACAAATACAATTGAAGATGATGGTACAAATACATTGATCCATGACACATTTAGTACTCGTGCATTTGATCATGATGATGAAGATGACCTTGATGTTGTTCATGATGTCCCTCTACTTGAGAAGGCATCTGAGGCCCTTTATGAAGGCTCGCAGACAACTCTTCTCTTCTTTGTATTGTTGTTGGTGAACTTGAAGGTTACGAATGGTTTATCCAACATAACAATCTCACGTATGTTAAGGTGTGTCATATATGTCATAATAAATGGTGAATCATGTTGTACCATTAATATTCTTTATATTAACAAATTATATTTTTTGCTATAGATTGATAGGTTATTTTTTGTTACACCATCAAATATTCTACCTCACTCATACCGAGAATTATCTGCCATTATGAAAGATATTGGAATGGAGTATCAAGCAATAGATGCTTGTCCCAATGATCATATTATATATCACAAACAATATGAATTTTGAACTGAATACCCTAAATGTCATATTAGTAGATATCAAACAGATCAAATAATAAAAAGGGTTCCTCGCAAGGTTCTTCGCTATATTCCCATTATTCCACGTATGCAACGATTATTCAAGTGCACTAGCATGGCATAATTTATGGATTACCATGCACACAATAGAAGTCGAGATGACATTATTTGAATGCCTATGGATGGTTCAGCATTTATGGACATAGAGGAAAAGTGGCCACACTTTAAAGAAGAACCTCGTAATCTCAGGCTTTCATTGGCAGCAGACGTTGTCAATCCATTTGGAGAGATGAGATCTGTTTACTCAGTGTGGCCTGTTTTTGTTATCAACAATAACATTCCTCTATGGATGTCAATAAAGAGGGAGAACATAATGTTGGAAATGATTGTTCCAGGTATTTTATCATTTAAATATAGTCGTCTACATTTAATTATAAATATTGCAATAAAATGGTCATAATAATTATGTAATGTTTTTGTTCACTCGATTAGGTAAGTACCAAGTTAAAGATATGAATGTCTATATCAAGCCTCTTATCGATGATTTGTTGGAGTTATGGAATGGTGTCACTATGTATGATGTCTCTAGACCAATAGGACAAAGATAATTTCAATTTCATACGATGCTTCTATGGACAATACACAATGCCCCAAGGCTAACACATTTTTGTGGTATGTTATAGTGTTTAAGTTGTGCATGAACATTATAATTCAAAAAATTAACATATTTAATCCAATTATACATTATCTTGTAGGTCTTCAAACAAAGGGAAAATTTGCATGTCCAGTTTGTGGTTCAAAGATGAAATCTCGTCATTCAAAAAGTTTAGGAAAGCAGGTGTTTGATGAGTATAGGGACTTTCTCCACAAAAATCATAAGTATCAAAATACTAAAAAACATCTTTTTAATGGGAAAGAAGATAATACATCAAAGCCATGAAGAATGACACCTCACCTATGGAAGTTGGAATATAATAGAATTAATCGTCAAGGTAATGCCATTCCATCTAATGGTTTATGTCATAAAACATATTTTCTATTTTGTTTTGTCTACTAATGATGTGATTGACGATCGCGAAGGTCGTGAAGGCATAAATGACCACCTTCCTAAGGGACTAAAAAGTTATCCCTGACAATTTAGTAGGTTGCCCTACTACGAGCAGTTACAAATTGTGCATTTGTTTGATACTATGCATATTGGAAAGAATATAATAGAGACATTATGGAAAATATTGGATGGAAGGCGTGATAAAGAAAAAATTGTCAAAATATGTAGTGACATTCAAGATTCCAATCATGTAATGATAAATGCCATTCAATCAAATAGCCATGGAGACCAGATTAATATAAGTGAGCTTCCTTGGTTATTAACGGACCAACAAAGCAATGAAATAAAAGAAGCCATACGAAAAATTCAATTTCCCACAGGATTTGTTGCGAACATAAACAATCTCATCAAAGAAAAGTGAATTTGGCCCAGGGATGAAAACACATGATTGGCATACCTTCACTAAGGTAATTCATGTTTTTGTGTTTTTACTATGTATTTAAGTATTGCGCATGTAATTTTCATTGTATTATGTAAGAAAAAAATGAAAAGATAATTTTATAATTGTTGCAGTACGTTCTACCTCTATCTCTCCCAGACGACTTTGACAATAATGTCAAGCAAGTCATATATGATCTTGGAAAATATATGAGGTAAGTAGTGATATTTGTTCAGTTTGTTGTATAGATATTATATTTGAGATTTGTTTTACTTGTTATGTAATATATTTTTTTGCATCTTGAATATCTTGTAAGTGGTTGTCATGTAAAGAAATCCATAAAGAAGATATTAAATATTGGAAGAGAAAAATTCCTCATATAATGTGTGAAATGCAAAAGTGTCTACCTCCAGCTTTTTTTAATGCACAAGAACACTACCTCATACACCAAGTTGAGGAGATTGAATTGTGTGGACCTGTACACAGTAGGTCAATGTGGATGGTTGTGAGGCACTTGAAATTTTTGAAGGCTTTGATTTGACAAAGAGCACATCTTGAGAGTTCTATGGTGGAGGGATATATGGTATACCAGACTATGGTGTACATTTCTGAATATCTTCCTAAGTTTCGAAGAGGAGTACTTGACGGGGAAAGGTACATTGAGGAAAGTGAGAGGTAATTATAAGATGTTATTGTAGTTAATTAATTCTTAATCTTAAAAATAAATCGGTTGTAAGACGTCTATTTATTTTTTTGTATAGTTGGTCGAGAATGGGATGCACTACATTTGTATATTGCAAACAATCTTGATTGGATGACACTATGGATTGAACGTTGTCAACATTCTGGTCACACATTAACATGGGAAGTTGTGGCTGTATTGGTTAAAGAAGCTCATTGTAATGGAGATTCCAATGTTACGCAAAGGGAAATTAATTAAGTATATGATTTAAGAGATAAACAGATACGTATAAATTTATTAATCACCCATATGTTTATCAACTCACAATGAAATAAATTTTACATGTTTGACATATTGCAGGACAAACACCACAATGCTATGTGCTGCAATGGTCATAAATTTCGCATAAAAAAGTTGGATGACACAAAGAAAACATGTGATTCTGGCATCACTGCAATCTTTGAGGTGACAAATATTTCATCGAGAAATGACATACATCCTCAACAGTCTCAAAATAGATACTATGGAATTTTGGATGATATACTTGAGTGTGAATTTAATTCCTTCAAATTAGTTTTGTTTTTCATAAAATGGTATAGGCTACGATTGAATAAAAATGATCCTAATAGAACTGTTATTAAACATGATAATGGTTTTACAATGGCTAATACAAGGTCATTTGAACTAGTTGGGGATGAGTCCTATGTTCTTCCAAGACAATGTGAGCAGGCATTTTACTCAGAGGTTCCACATAAACCGGGTTGGTCATTTGTTGTTAGACATGATCCAAGAGGAAGGCTGATAAAGTATAATGTGATGGAAGAAGAAGATACCGAAGAACTAGAAGATGAAGTAGATAATGATCACGATCGACAATTTCTCGATGATGATGATGATGAAGAAGAAGCTGACGATGATGATAATTATGATGGTGATGGTGATGGCGATGGTGATGGCGATGGTGATGGTGATGATGATGGTGATGATGATGACGAAGACGATGATAGTGGTGGTGGTGGTGGTGGTGGTGATGATGATGATGATGATGATGATGATGATGATGATGATGATGATGATGATGATGATGATGATGATGATGATGATGATGATGATGATGATGGCGATGATGATCATCATGTTCATGATGATGAATGAAATGTATGAGGTATGCCATTAGTATATTATCTATTTAATATTGATTTCTTGATAAAAAAATTTACATAATTAATTCATTATGTTTTAAATTCTAATGCCATTACATAATTAATTCATGATGCACCTTTTAATATGGAGATGGAGATAGGGAGAGTGACTATTTATGTGACATTTTTTAAACTTTGTGTTTATTTATGGAATTTGGATTGTTCATTAGCTATGTGATGGATGTTGATTTAAAATACATATGTGATGGATTACATGTAATGATGATAAATGTGACATTTTTTGAACTGTGTTTATTTATAGAATGTGGATTGTTTATTACTTATGTGATGGATGGTGATTTGTGGTACATATGTGATGTATTACATGTTTATGATGACACATATGTGATGCTAATCATGATGCTCAATTAAATATATGATGATAATCATGTGATGCTTATGATGCTTATGATATGTATGTAGTTATTGTTTGTCAACTTACAAATGTAGTAATGCTTATGATGCTCAATTGATGGTGTTGATTTCATGTATAGTCCTTGTATGATGTTGTCACCCTTGGTGGGAACAGGTCGTTGACTACAGACATCCTCAACCATTTAGTTGAGGATCCTACAAAGTCTACATAAAGTAAAGGTAAGGAATTAAAAAATTTACAATGATTTTGATGACAACATCTTTTTATTATTTAATACTCTTTTTGTCTACAAAGTTCATGTTGTTCATGTTGTGTAATATGTAATTTTTAGCTAACATAAGATAATTGAATTACATGTGTAGGAACCTCAACCCCTTTGACGAGGATCCTACACAGTCTCATGGATGGATAGGTATAACTAGTCAATACACCCTATAGAAACAGATTATTTTTTAAAAATTACTTGGAAAACAAACTTCCTCAATTTTTCAAACCTCAACATTAGCAACAAATCTAATACAGTTATCAACACTTGAGGCCCCAGTTGGACTTATTCAAATTTTAATCCCAAAATCAACTTTAGGGCTGACTTCTTCATCAACATTACCCTCATTTGTAAAATTTCTCTTTCATTACCAATTAACTCTCTCATTTGATGGACTGCGGGTATCCCCAAATAGGTATATTTCAGATGTGTCTTCCTCGAGTGAGGGAAACGTGGGAATAGAAAAAGAAAGTGAGACATGTAGTAGGTCTACAATAGGGAGATCAACAAGAGGTCAAAAGATTGAAAGAAAATTCAATAAATGCATAAAAATTTTCCTTGGTCAAGGGGGGTCATGTTCTTATGATGATGAGACCAAAGGCGACATTGAGGTGTCATTGAGGTACAAACATCTATAGAAACAATGGGTGCCCAAGGAATTTCCTCCAATAAACACTGATTTTTGTGTTAACGATAGGATATATCGCATAGCACCTTCGTCGTTACATGGTTTTGGCCTATTTTCCATAGACGGAATAAAGGTCTGTTACAACAAAGTTGCTGAATTTATGGAGTTTGTTGGACCTTATTACAATTAGAATAATTGGATGCAGATTGTTCGATATAAAAAAAGTATGCGTAGGTATGCACTGTCAGCAAATTATATACAATAGAAAGATAAAGATCAAAGTAAATGAGTGGTTGTATACATTGATGGTCAATCAAAAGCAACAGGGAATATTGCAGGTTTTATAAATAGTACGTGACCTGGGTCAACTAATAAACAACCCAATTGCATATTTGAGGCGCGTGAGGGAAATCATGTATTCGTATGTGCGATAAAATCGATAAGTGAAGGTGAAGAGATTCTAATTGATTACAGTTTGAATCATATAGATACAAAAAAATTTAATATCATGGGGGTGGTATGTACTATATACCATTTAAATTAATGAATCCAATATACCATTTTATTATAAAGTTTTTTTGCTAAGTCTATTGGCTTAATTTCGCTAACATTTTTTATATTTTTTCTTTGTCATAGGGTGGCATGGATCCATCACATAGCGCAAACAAGCATATAGGCTGTGACACTTCTACCGAGTAGGTAAACCTCATTGTAATTGTAAAAATTAGATAGAAGAAAATTGTTACATTATTATGTTCTTTTTTTGAATGATTTAGACTAATTTTGTAATTGTTAATGATATTCTTGACACAGACGGATGTTATAGGAAAGGGAAAGGGAGTTGCAGTACCTGAGCACCTCTCTGGGGATGTGGACTCAATAGGATTAAGTGATAATTTTCCACACACCCTATGGAATTCATAAAAAAGCCTCTTAGAAAAATTAGTAAAGAGGTTTTTGCTTTGGTAGTCATGCATCCTATGACTATTGAGATATGAGAGAGGGTGCAAGTACTGATTCGAACAGTAGAAAAGTTGTAAATAAGTAGTATTGAAAGCTTTAATTATAACAAAATTTCAATAATGGTTTATATTTTATTCTCTTTTATGTCATTAACTAAAATATGCACATGTTTTTTTTACAACAATTTATGCGCCCTCGTGAAAGTGGTGGCCATGATCAGGGTGTTATAGGTACTTCAGGTGATGATAATTTTCTTGGATTATTGCTTGCTTGTCTTATCATTTTGAGTACCCAAAACACATCATACTTGATACTGTCAATGTTCATAACAAAGGTTCATCCTTGTTTGCAATTCTTGCACTTTTCATATATTTAATGTTTCATATATTTAATGTATTATTCTTTAGGTGTTGTCAATGTTCCTATGCAAATGTCATCGCCACCTCATCAGAGGTTGGCCCCACTTGTATTGTCGATTGCAATGTCAGCAACACATAGCATGCAGACATCCTCTACTACATGTCATATTGGTATGCCCACTGTTGGTAGATCCCTCTTTTGCTCTATCTTCTATTATGTGTTTATTTCCCTTCAAGCATTCTTTCTTGGGGGCATTTCATAGTGGATTCATTTTCTACAAGAGGAGATGCACATGAGTATGTGCCAGAGGCGACTACTGTTGATAACTTTCTATCGTTTCCTGGATCTTCTCGTATTGCTAGTACGGGAACGTTGCAAGCCACATTGGTGGTGAGTGACAAAGAAATGATTCCCTTAAAGATACAGAAGGTTCTAGGTACTTTAGAATTATTATATATAGTCTAATTGTAATTTACTTTATGATCACTCATTTTGGACTAATGATCCCATTAATTTTTGCAAGAAATGATATTTTCTCTAAACATCTTAGTGACATTGCATTGCAGATATTTGGGCCCACCATATGTAAAAGGTTGTACATCATATGTGCACTAACCCTAATCCACTATTTTGATTTCATATCATTGCTAGAATAGTTTTCCTTTGATCCATTTCTTGAACTTTAATAAATGTAGCTTCGGTTCATTTTTGAATCTAACAGGTTTGTTTTTTCTTTAAAAGGTGGAATGACCAAGAAAAAAGGTTAAAAAATGAATTGACAAACCAAAAGGTTTAGTGGTTTGGAAATGACACCTTTGACAAAACCAAGCTCCTTGAAAAAGCTAGCACATATCTAAAGTATGTGAGGGACCAATATAGGACCCATTTAGAGAAGAACCTAAAGTACAAGTGTCCCCCCATGATTCCAGAGACGGAGTGGAAGGACCTGATTTTGGATGCCAAGGAGATAATTGAAAGGAAAAAAGGAAATACACCACCAGATGCCAAAAGAAGGTACGGGATAATATTAAGAATGTAATTATGTACTAATTAATTACTCTTTATATTTATATAATCTAACATATTTCAAACTTTTTATAGACTGAGTGACACATCAAAGGCAACCAGGGCAAGGCAACAAAAGCATGGGCAACACAAACTCGGCTCTGGGGGTTATATGAAACTTGTTGCACAAATTGTATGTATCTCATGTAAATGAAATATTGCATCAAAATATTAATAAATTGTAAATGATTTTTTTTAATCAAAACAATGCAAGCAAAATTCATGACACCAAGCAAAAATGTAGGGCTTTGAATTCAATAGAGCGCCCACAGAATATGACAAGAGAATTGCCTACCAGCAAGGCTATACAACCATGGCTGATCGACTATGAGAATTGAATGGGCATACACAATATTCGAGTGCATCTGTCACACAGGTAAATATGCTAAATTGTTTCAAATTGAATAATTTACCAATAATCTAATTGATATTGAGTTCCAACATAAAGTGACTATATTTTTTTTAAATAAGCAAGCAATGATAATAATGTGCATTACATTGGAATGTAGTCTGCTAATCGTGAAACACTACCTACACATGAAGGTTCGGATGTGCATCCTAGTAATGGAGGTATTCATTTGCTATTCAAATTTATTTATGTAGTTATTAATACAATTAAATATCTTAATTTTTAATTAGAGTAGTAATTAATGTAACATTTTTTGTTAATATTTTAGAGCATGTAGTCAGTGGTCACCAAGTGGAGCGTGATCTAGGTACACAACATCAGAAACGTGATGTTCCCCAATCAGGTAAAGAGGACGATTATAATTCCTTTAAACAAATATAATTGCAATTGGTGTTCAACATTAATGTAACCTTTAGTATTTCAACTCCACATGATCTAGAGGGTGTTTAGCATGTTGAGGTTTAGGCTAGATAAAATGATGTGGCCCCATCAGGTAAAGAGTGGCGCAATAGTTATGTTCTCTAAATTAATGAAATACTTGTAACAATAATAAAAAATGTTTTAAATTTAACCCATTTCTTTGCTATTGCAGAGGACCCCCCTTCACTTTAGTGTCCTCATCCTTAGTATAGGACTAGGAATACATCAAGATCATGAGCAGACGGTGGAACAAATGCAGAGGGGGGGAATGATAAAGAAACTAATGTTCCACTTAGTCTTTTCATAGCTTCAAAGAAAAAAAAAATGATTGTAATCTACTTTATTTGATAATGACTGATTTTTAAGTGGTAATGAATGTAATTATGTGCTAATTAATGGTTATGAATGATATGTGTTAATTAATATTGATGAATGTTGCATGTTAATTAATTTTAACCAATGTTATGTGATTTTGATGAATGAATGTTATATTTTATTAATGGTAGAAATAGTGAATGAATGAATGTTATAAGATGTTAATGGGGAATTTAGAGTGATGTTAGGGGGGGGAGGGGCCAAATGTGCTTCCACCTTCACATGGTTGGCCCTGTTAAGTAGATAATATTAAACTATTCTCAAAACCAAGCGAAGCTCAACAAGATAACACACTTTTCAATATTTCATTATGTTGCACAGTTAATCTTATTGAATAATATATATTGAATCTTAATTGCAGGGTCCAACAAAGCCAACACAAAAAACAACACCACAAGTTGCTGGGTATAATGAACTCCCATATTGTCATGTATGTATAGTAACAGTATCAGTTGCTTCTAGTTTTGATATCCATGGCGGGACTACCAGAGTTATGAATATGCCTCATCCTTGTAAGTTTTTTTATTACTTGTCACTTTCTTTAGAATTTTATTACTTCATGAATGAGATGCTTTCAGATGTCTATTCCATGAATACCTCTCTATTATATTCTTCATGATCGATGTGTCTTCAGCATGTCCACTCCATGAGAACCTTTCTCATATATGCTTGTAACTTATGTGTATTTATATATTACTTCATGGTTTACATGTATGATTCATGCCTTACATGTATTCATATGTATGGTTTGTGCTTTACATAGATCCTTCATGCCTTATGAGCATTACATCATGCCTTCCAGTCTTCTCAAAATATTGCAAAATCATTCGACAAGAAAAAGAGTAGTAGAGGCTACATACCAAAATAAATTAGATCTCCCTCTTTATTTCTTCACTTTCTTCCCTATTTTCTTCCTCCCTTCTTTATCACTTCCCTTTATCTTTATTTTTCCTTGATATAACTAACCTTTTCTCCTTAATGTTCTTCATGAATCCAAAGACTCCTTTACACTCCCTACTTTACATCCATGGCAAGTACGTCCATAACTTCACTTAGTGTGAAGTAATTATTCTCCTTACATATATCTTTCATATATCCTTACATATATTACCATCCATATATATATCGACCTCATTCTAAGACTTTGAATCTGCCTCTTCTACCTCATTATGTGACAACAAAATGTGAGGATTTAAGAGAAGCTTCAAATCATAATAGCCCTTAGCATTGGCTCAGAAAGAGTCTCATATTATGCCTCCTAGATTGGATGGCTCTGATCCTCATCACACTATTCATCTTTGTCCTCCTCATTGGATTTTTTGCACTCGTGATGATAGAAAATTGAAGATTATCTTTCAACAATTTTTCATTTTTGTTTTCTCGCTTCTGATTCAAGTCTTTATATGTCCTAAAATTGTATGAGCCTAATATCTTCTACTCTTGTTGATAGTTTAGTGGCTCTGAACAATGGCTCCTTTGAAGCAGTGTGATCCTTGAAATTTTGGCCTTCCATGATGTGAAAAAGAGGTTATGTTATGAATAATGATCTAGATGATTTAGTTATTTCTTATTATGTTGAGTATGAGTAAATTTGGGCTTCCTTGGCTATGGTCACTATTTTGTACTAACTATTGTCATTTAGTGTGATTTGAGCATGGACTTCAAGTAATCATGAGGGTGGAAACAATCTTCAAGTGTTAGGGGGCATGTTGTCTTGACCAAGGGATGAAAGTATTGGGAAAGTACAAGTGATTAATATGTAGATCAATGTATCATTCACCTATTAATTCCTAGAAAAATTCTCAAATAAACAAGCAAAGAGGTATGTTGAGTGCATCTATACATTTTATGTTGCCATGATATAAGTAAGATATCAAAAATGTAACTTAGATTGATTTGAAATTTCAGTCATAAATATTAGATCTTCCTTGTGGATTTTTGAATGCATAATGTCTCGTTGATTTAAATATCTTTATTGCAAATACTCTTTTCAGCGTGAAACTCCACTCATTGAGGTCTCTTACTAAATGCATGTCAGTTATCCTATGAATGATGATACGTTTTGCAAGGATTTTATGGGGAAATCTTATTAATAGCTATGGTTGGGTTGTTAATTGTTTTGTGAAAATATATACAAGTATATTGGGAAATTAGAGTTATAAATACCATAAATTGTGTTTGAGATCATTGTCCTAATTGTAACAGTCAGCCACCATTAGCCCAAGGCCACACCAACACCATTATGACACCAAGGTTTGTGCATACTTGTGTAAGGGATACTCTTAGGACATTTCATTACCATTACATATACACACCTGGTGGGGTTTCCAAACACAACTTGTTTGAGTAGGCAGTATCACTGGTAAACTTGTGATTGTCACAATTGGTACCCTTAGGATAGTCATTAATATTTGGTCTATGGCACTTTTCTATGGCTTCCAAATGCTTCTATGGGGTGTGCAGGGGTCCCACACATCTCTTCCAGCATTCCATCCAAGGCACTTTACTCTCACCTATCTTATATTCCACTTTCTCTATGCTGCTATCCTAGAGGTCCGGTGATACATGTTGTTAACATTGTGTTGATAACTCCAAATTCATATATAAGCTCATCCTATGGTAACATGTTTATAGTCAATCAATAAGATTTTTCTAAGTGATTTCAAGTAAGATATTGATCTATATAGTTAATTTTGTGATTGATTTGAGGGACACATCCATTGTCAAACCTTAAGAAAATTTTGTTCCATATCCTAGATTTATTTTGTTTTAATTCTCAATGAGTAATTTTCAATAGTAATAAAGTGGTATATATCCTTATATTTCAATGACAAAAAATCAATTATTTGAATAAATACATATAAACATAAAACATATTTCTTAAATTACTTTGATATATTATGTATAACAAATTTCTATGGTTGCAAATTGCTTTGATATATTATGTATAATAGATTGCTATAACTGAATTTTTGTTCTATACTCTTGGATCCAATACTCATGATTTTGGATTTTAGATAGCATGCCTCGCTAGATTAATTTGGACTATATGTGTAGATTCATTGTGGTTTATGCTAAAAGAATTCAAACAATTGTACTACATAGTTTATGGGTAACTTCACTTAAGAAACTCATGTCTCATCTCAATTATGTTCAATTACATTGTCAATTTGAAGATTTGGTCAAGTTTGAGGTAGGAACTCAAATTCCTCCTTTGTTTTTCAATTGAATTGATTTTAGTTTGTTGCAAATGAATTGTTGAGTGAATTAAAGTATTCTTCCAATTTAAATCTCTCCATTTGGATGATTATATGATTTGTATGAACCAAATTTTGAAATTACGAGTATATATGAGGTTATGTTGTTCAATTCTATTTGGGATGTTGAAATGACAAATCGAGGGAGTATTGTATTGTTGAGTTGATTAGAATCAAAAGGCTATTCTTGCATTTTCATTTTATGCACTTTGAAATTTCAACGTTTTTGAGGTCCATCAGTTAAGCATGTTTGTCTTGGTCCCATAGACTATTTAGTCTCGTGGACATCATTAAAATCCTTCATTCATTCATTCATCAATGGTAATTGGCCTCATGACTTGTTTTTGGTCCAAACTTGAGAATTATTGAAAAGTGGTATTTGATGATTTTGAGATGATATTCTATTATGGAATTATGATAACATATAAGTGAATTTTGATAAGGTATCAATTGGAATTTGTTCTCTTGGTGTTGTGGACAATTGAGTATGTCTTGCTTATGTATGAAAATGACATTTTGCAATTGAGACAATTTGATGTATTTGAGATGTCTTGCATTTAGATATGGCATGAGCTTAGTCCTAGAGAGAGTCTAGGGAGTGGCTCCCACTCGTGTCCCTCATCTAAAAGTGGTACACTTGGCCTTCGTGTTTGGGGAGTTTTGTAAACAAGTGATAACATAACAATAGACTTGGGTTAAAACAAATAACAATATAATTGGTTCCTTGAGCACGCCTTGAGCACTATCACAACACTAAGGTTGTTTTGGGAAGGCATGCTCGCACATGGTTCATACCCTATTTCATCCCCTTGATTTGCTTTAAAGGCTCTTGTATTTGGGTTAGCTAATTCTCTATCAACACCATTTTTAATAGGTTTACCAGTACTCAGTGGTTCATACAGTCCTCTTAGGAGTTGGACCATCTCAACCATGGTGTGCCTAATCATATTAGATTCAAACCAGTGTGCGTCATATTATCTTGAAACCTATGCCCCCTATTGGTAGCTAATAGGGATAGAATATCATTCTCTTTACATATCAATGAGGTGTGTTTTACGTCTAGATAATAATAATAAAAAAATTAAATAAATAGCCATCAGAATGATGATGGATACTAGACTTTGCACCAACGATGGAATTGTTGGATCAACAACATTCTCGTCGGTGCAAAGTTTCAGGATTCCATTGAAATTCAGACCCAACTAAACAAACATCTGACGAGGATGTTGTATGTCTGACGGAACTTCCTTGTTGCATGATTGTCGATGCATATTATTGGACCGACGACAAAACCTTCAAACCAACAGCATTCTCATCAGTGCAAATTTCTAGAATTCCGTTGAAATTCTGACGCAATTTAAACAAACATCTGATGACTTTTTTGACCAGAAGAGTGATCATGCCCACCATCGGCAAAGTCCATGGTGTCATCGTAATGAAAATGTTCAAAGGCATCGTCGAAAAATCTAATGACAAATTTTTGACAGCTACTTTTTTTGGCAGTCCGACAAAAAGTTGTCGCAATTCTGACAATCGGTCATCGGAAATTAGCCGCGAATGTACTAGTATTTTGATTAGAGACATTTTGTTGACATGGATGCTATTGATGAGGATCTCAACAAGAAATTTTGAGGAGCCTATACCTTGGTTGGATGTGATTTTAACGTGGACCTATGACTTGGATATCTTGCAGGAACATTCTTACTCTCCATACTTTGTCTACTCAAGAATATATCACTTGAGAGGTATATCCCATTATTACTTGTAAGTGTATTATGATTTATTCTTTGTCTTCTCATTTATATGGATCTTGAGATATATTTATTTAGTTTTGGATGGTTCATTTGAGTATTCTTTATATCCTTATGTATTGTGGTTAATTTATGATAGCATTCATTGATGTTGAGTTTAGAAGGTTATTCCATTGGATTAGGAATGGATTTTTGGTTTGATCTTCTTAGTTAGACAGGCTTACATCCATGTTGATTGCATGATATATATATTTTTTTGATCTTATGAGGTTGAATGGATGGGTGATTTTTATTCTATTCTCTTTGAGGTTTTATGGAGGAGATCATACTTGATAAAATTGGCATTTAGAGGAGTATGTATAAGAACATGTTACAGGTTTTGATTTGAATTTCCTCTCCTTGGTATTAGTTATCTTCTTGGATTTTTGGTTTCACATTAAATTGGATTAGAGGTTTGATTGGAGTTATGGTGATCACTATTTTGCATGGTCATGTGTTGTTATGTGTGTGATGACATGGATGTTCCTTTATTTCCTTTATTTATCGAGTGTGAAGAACTTGGGAAAGCTATGGAGACTTGTTGTTAGAGTTGTACTTGCAATTTATTTGTTTAATAGTTTTCCATATTATTGTGGGTGTTCCCTTATAGTACATGGTTTTTATTACACATTCTATATGACCCTATTAGTGAATCTTTGGACTTCTTAATAATTTTAAGATTTGACATTACCTATGTAGTGAGATTTCTCTAGATGTATTTGTCATGGGTATGGCATTTGGAGCTTATGATTACATGTTATAGATTGTATATGTTAATGTAATGAAATTTATTTGATATGTTTTGTATACCTTAAAGCAATGGTAGATGTATTAGCACTTTTTGTGGGTGAAATTTTAGCTATGGATATGGTTTCTTGACAACTACTGGTGCATATTAATACCTTTAAATTGAGTGTTTGTGTTTGGGATATTAGTTGTTATAATTTGTTGTGATAGATTATGTTGTTTCTCTTTGGATGGCTTCTTATCTTTGTATAAAGTGGAAATGCAACCTAGTAAGTAAAGAATAGAATCGAGTTACACCAAAACTTGAGACTGAAATATAAGACACCCCAATCACTACAAAAGAGAAAGATGCTATAGAAGATAAAGACAAATTAAATGCAAAAGAAAAGAGATGTGAAAAAGAACCTAAGACGCCTACAAAGTATGTGAAGGAAAATCCTTTAGAAGATTAGATCATTGCAGACAAAGATAAAGGATTTCGAACTAGAGGAAGACTTGTTGAGGCTAACAAACAAGAAAATTTTCTTCTCTTATCTAAGGTGGATCCAAATAATCTTGCAGAGGCTAGCAAAGATAATGGATGGATGAAGTCAATGGAAGAAGAAGCGAATCAGATAGAAAAGCATCAAACATGGGAATTGATAGCTAGACCAATGGACGAGAATGTGATAGGAATAAAGTGGGTGTTCTAGAACAAGCTAAATAAAAAAGGATAATTCACAAGAAACAAGGCAAGAATAGTATGGAAAGGCCATTCACAAGTTGAAGGTATAGACTTTAAGAAGACTTTTTCTCTAGTAGATCTATGATTGAAGTTATAAAGATGTTTCTTGCATTTGTTTCTTACAAGAAATTAAAGTTATATCAAATGAATGTTAAATTAGTATTCTTAAATGAAAAACTTGAAGAAGAGGCTTACATTGAATAATTGGATAGGATTCAATTGTCAAAAGATCTAGATACGGTCTAATAACTCAAAAAGGCAATTTATGGACTAAATGACCACCTAGAGATTGGTATGTAAGGTTGGATAGATATTTGTTACAATATAAATTCAAGAAGGTACCACATATAGTAATATTTACTTCAATGTTGAAAGTGGGAAACTATTGATAGTGGTTGTATATATCGATGATGTCACTTTTGGTGGAAGTGAAGATATTTTTAAGAATTTTTCAAATAAAATGCAAAAATATTTTGAGATGTGAATGATTGGTTATTTATAATTTTTTCTTGGTCTTCAAATAACATAGTCAAAAGATGGTAGTTAAATTTATTAGGACAATTACATCATGAGGATGTTAAAGAAGTTTGGTATGGAGAACTGTAAACCAATTTGAATCCCCTTGGTTGTCTTTTAAGCAAGGATGATGAATATCTAGAGGTGGATCAAAAGCTTTATAGATCTATGATTGATTGATTGTTGTATTTGATTGCCTCAAGACTGAATACTATGCATGTTGTTTCTTTGGTTGCTAGATATCAAACTAATTCAAAGCAATCTCTTGATCAAGTAGTGAAACTTTAGGATATTCAAATATTTGAAAGGGACTTTGGATTTTGGTTTGTGTTATAAGAAGAATGGTTATTTCTCTTTGAAATATTATATAAATTTTGATTGGGTGGGATGTGTCGATGATAAAAAAAGTACAATTTGTGTTGCATTTTTCTTAGGTCTCTTGGTTGAGAAAGAAGTAAGATTCAATTTTATTATCTAGAACAAAAGTAGAGTATATTGCAATAGCATCCTATTGCACTCAAGTTATGTGGATGAGAAAAACCTCGAAAGATATCAAGGTGATGTATGATGAGATAAATATTAATTTATGTTATAATACAAGTGCAATCAACATTTCAAAGAATTTGGTAATACATTCAAGGACTAAACACATTTCCATCTAGTTTCACTTCTTAAGTGATAAGTTTGTATAGAGGAAAGTTAAATTGGAATATGCTCAATGAATGTTAAATTAACATAAAGTGTGTCACATTGGGTACACAAGCCCCAAGTAACCATCTTAAGCAAAACATAACAAAATGGTCAAAATAGAGAAAACCAAGAGACCATTGCCATCAATGACAAAGGGGGGGATTTTTCAAAACATGAGTTTGTGTTATCATTGATGTCAAAAAATTTGACATGGAAAATTTTGCTAGTATTGTCATTAATGTCACACTTGTGTGGATTGATGACAAAAGTGAAGAAGAAGTTATAGTTAGTTAGTTGTTTTTTTAGTGCAGTTGTGGTTGTTATTGTAAATATAATTATTGCTTGGTATGCATGGTCTAGAAATGAGTGTTAGGATGTTATTACGATGTTTCATGGTGATATTAAGTATGTGGTTTTTCCAAAAGGTGACAATAGTGAAATCTGAATTATGCAGAAAAGAGTAATTAAATTCTTTATTAGAGAATTCTCTACATTCCTCGACTTTTGTAGTTGATGGTTTATAGTTCTAGATATAATTTCTATGTTTTGTGGATGTTGCACTATTATGCTTATAGGTCTTCGATTGTTCAAGTGTTGAAGTTGGTTGTTGCAATTTGTTGACAGTGAGGTCGTCTATCAAGACTGGTTAAGAGAATTCTCCACATTGCTTCACACTATTGGTTAAAGTGTTCTGACTTGGAGGCAATTTTCTTATTTTTCATGTAATGTTCTACTTCATATTTGAAGTGTTGTTTGGCTCTACAAGAGAAGTTATGTTGTTTTGTTGTTCATCTTTATCTATTGTGTTTGTCTTTAGAAGACTCAATTGGTTTATCTTATTTAGATCATATAGTTTTGGTCTAGATATTTAGTGGAGATTACATTAAAGTGTTTTCATGGGTCTTACTATGGCACGTGAAGATCCACATTAAGTTATTTTCAATGGAAGATTTTTTGGGTTGACTGGTTAATGTGCTATAGTGTTTATCTACATGTTACATTTGATGTCAACTTTGGAGGATATGTTTGTGTGTGCAATTCATTGGTATTGACTAAGTAAGACATGTTGTGATGTATTGTGGTTCCATTTTTCTCCTAAAATTGATCATATTTACTTCATTTGCTTATGATGGTCAGCATTGTGTAATTCATGTTTATTCTATCTATGGCTAACCTAGTTGCATTTTTCCATGAATAAGTTCACATAAATAAACCCTACATTCTATCTTGACTTGATATATTCTCTTCCCTCTTTATCTTTCAAACCTAATAGATTTTTCTATGATGTATGTTATGTTTTGATAACTTTTTAAATAGCTCCAAGATCTCTCTGTGTCCTTTGTTTACTTGAGTAATTCTTCATTTTCATGGTTGTAGATTCAATGCTCCTTCTACAGTTTGAATACCTCTAAAATCTATGATTTGATTGTGCCTATGTTCAAAACAAAAAACCCTTGATCTTTGTGCTCTTTTACTAGTGCCCATGACATTATTTTCCTTACTCTGATAACACTTTGAAGGAGATAGGGACAAACTAAGAAAATTACTATACCAATAACAAAGACATTTTTGGAACCCTCAAATGGAGGCATTATCTGATTTAGAAAACTAATAAATATCTTATTAAATAATCATTTAATATATTTTTCTTCCTTCTAACAAAAAACCATGCATTAAATATTTTTAGTCTAGAATAAAATATTATTAGTTCTTCTAACATTTTTATGCTCTTTAACCAAGAATTTTTTTACCAATCTAAAATAAGATTTTGGAACCAATAGAAGATAGTAATAGGGAGTAAACTTCTCAAAATTTAGGAAATAGAAAATAATTATGCGAAATAGAAGCCCCAACCTTTGGTAAAATGTGATTCATAAAATGTTTTGTTATCATTGATATTAGGAGAGACAAAAAGAATGTGTTGTAGAACAAAGTCTAATCAATTTAATCATTTGTTTTTTCTTTTCTTGGAAAAGAGATCAAAATATATCAATTACCAATTTTAAAGTTTATTAAAGAGTATGTGCGTTATTGCTACTTGAAGTTGAATTATTATTTTTCAAATCTAAATAACTCTCTTGTGGGATTTGAAATTGTGACCTCCATTTCGAGAGCACAAATTCTGCACCACTAGGCCAATTCAAAATGTACATGTGTGCATGATTTTTACATAATATAATATACAATATTTAATATCTTAAATAAAATTATACACTTTTAATAAATACAATCTAATATAATTGATCAAAATTATAATTTAATATATTTAAAAATAATCTTTCATCCTTAAAAATTATTATTTTTTAATTACAAACTTTATTAAACTTTAATATTAATATTTGTTATTAGTTATGTGATACAACTCCTCTCTAAGTTAGGTAGATAATTTATAACACATTTTTGTGGTCCTATAATCAAGCATATAACTAAGTGAAAATGCCTTGATGCCAAATAGTTGATGGGGCATTGTAAATATGTCTCATGTTCATAATTTATATGAAAAGGGTTTTATTCTCTTTATCAGCTTTTGTTTCCTTTCCACTGACCATTCTCACCCCTTTTACAAAGAGGAATAGCAATTCAACTATGTCACGAAACCTGTCTCTTTCTTTATGCGTGACCACAGAATTAAAGATAGACCAGGCCTTAACCACAACCACAGTTTCAGTAATAGATAACTTTGAATATTCTCCTGAATAGCATACATATGCCATTTAGTTTAGTGAATGCTATCCATACTTTCTTGTGCTATTACTCTGAGAATGGATCCAATGACAGGCATGACAGCAAAAGAAGCAGAAGCCATTGTGAATGTGAAGAGAACGTCTATGGTAAAACCAGCTATCATAACCCCCAGGCAGACCATGTTTCTCTCCAACCTTGATCTCGGTTGGTTACTCATCAACAACGTTCAGAGGCTTTTCTTCTATCCACAGTCTCCTTTCACCAAATACTCTACATTAATAGAAGGCCTAAAGAAAAGCCTCTCCTCAGTTTTAGTGTATTTCTATCCTCTGGCTGGTCGTTTGAAGATGGGAGAATCCGGCAGAATAGAGGTTGATTGCAACGATGAAGGTGTAGGATTTAGGGAGGCACCAATTAACATACTCTTCCAAGACCTGGAAAAAGATGGGTTTCGGTGTAAGCCCTTCTTCCCAGAGCTTGTCCACGAGGTGGATCTTTCCGCGGATGAAACTTACACTAGACCTCTTCTCCTAATACAGGTATTTGGACATTTTTTTCCTGTATCACTTTCAAAACCCTGATCAATTTCTTTTCTCTTAAAGAATGCTGGGTATTTTAGTGTACAGCTTTTGAGGGAGGGGGGATATGCATCGGAACCACCCTTTATCATGTTATAGCAGATGGAAATTCGTTTTGGCATTTCATGACATCATGGGCAGAGTGTAGCAGAGGCCTCCCCCTTTCCAAACCTCCTCAGCACGAGAGAACAGTTTGGAATCTGTTTCTCCAGGGGAAGCCGCTTGCCCTGACTCAAGGATGCTCGGCTAAAATTTGGAATAGATTAGGTATTTCCACCTTCATCGATTTATTTGAGAATGACTGTCTGATTAAGTGGGATGAATTAAGAATCAAGTACAATCTTCCTGCTGCTCATAAAAAAACATATAACATGATTACTAGAGCTTGCACCAATATACCTTCAATATGTCTCATAGACTCGCATAGATTTATAAACAGTAAATGGCCGGATGGAACTGTGCTGTGGAAAACAAAAGCTAAAAATGTGTACAATACCATGAATAACAATCAGGAGATTATTAAGCATGTCAATACTTGCTGGTATACCTCACTGGATACGAAGCAATGGAATAAAAATTTTTATCGAAACTGGAAATCCTACATCGATCCCAAGATCAAATGTTTTAAATGGCTTATTTTGATCAATAGGCTTCCTATCAGCAGTTACTTGGTCCCTAATGATCTCTGTAAGCTTTGTAACAGACAGGAATCTTACAGGCATATTTTCTTTGAATGTAAATTTGCTCAGAAGGTGTGGGCTCTGTGTGGAGTAACTTATCCCAAGTACATTGATATTTTAGAAATACTGACTGGATATATTCATGGTCTCAAAAATGATTCTAATATTTTATGGTTTATTATCTCGTCTAACATCTTGTGGCAATTATGGAAGTGCAGGAATGAAGAAAGGTTTCAAGGCGTGCATAGATCTCTTACTGAGTTATTCTTAAAACTCACCCTTTTGAAAATTTCTTCGCAGGTCTGTATCACTATGATGATCGAGAAGGAGAAACTGAGCAGATTCCTCAAGATGGGTCACTCCGCTATGTTCGTTTTTGAAATGAAAGACGGTTACAACTATCGTAACCACATGAACAATATGGTCCTATTCAACAAAACGGTGAAAAAACTACACAAAGAAATCGTCAAGAATAAGAATGCGACCGATGATCAGATAAAAATGATAGCCCAAATTCAAGCCAACAAAAGCATCGCTTGGATGGAAGGTCCGCTTGGATGGACCGCTTGGATGGAACAATATGAAGACCTGTTACATTAAACCTTTGTATATGATAATTATCATTTTGTAATACTGTCTCTGTATGGTGTATTGATGTAACTTTTGCTTAGCATACTCGGTTTTTGTTTTCTCTCCGTGTGAGGCATGCCTCCGGAGTTGAAAAACTTGAGATTCCTTTTCGTACTGTAATTTCTGTTGATAACTCTATAATCAATATAAAAAACATTTAATAATTTCATATTTACAAATATTCAAGAGTATTTTGTTTACAATTATATCTTATTTGAAAAGATTTTAAATTGATATATATTTATAGTAAACATTATAGGATCATATATATTATATATGAATATTAAATAATAATCATTTAATAATTATTATTGATAATATCAAAATCTTAAATCTTATCTAAAGTTTCTAAATTGATGGTTAAGACAATCTTATTAAAATAATTTAAAAATTAAAATTAACTAAGTTTCAAAATACATATAATATAGTAAAAACTATTTTAAGAGTTCATATTAAAATATTTTAAAAATTAAAAACAACTATATCCTATCTTTTCAAAATATTCTAAATCACTTTGCATTTTTATAATAACATTACGAAATAATGTATATTGATATTATAAATTAGAATAATATATTGTATTTTTTCTAATAATTTTAAATAGTTTATTAATAACTTAAAGTGTCATATATAGTTTTATAAAAATATTAAATGTCAATCCATACAGTCTAATAAATTTTTAAGCTGTCATATACACTCCAAAAGTGAAAAAAATTCTATATAGGCCATCAAATTCCACACCAACATATCACCACTTAGAATCTCAACTCCTACACAACTAAGCATTGTTGCAGGAAGGTAACAAAACAACAAGGAAGGTAACTTATGTATCAAAATTAAAAAAGAAAGAGGAAAATATATGTGGACTATTTATGAGTGTTTCAATAATTCTTCCAAAACCTTTTTATTTTAGATTCTATTTTTTAAGTATAATTAGTATTTCCTATTTGCTTCATATTGCTATGGGATATGTCTTTACTTATAAAGAAGCTTTAGGAAGGGGATGTCGATGGACTGATATGATCTAAAAGAATTACATAGAGGTTGAAATAACAGAATTAATCATAGACAAGATGCTTCTTCCCTTAAAGAGTTATAGTGAAACCTCACTTAGAATGCTTTGTATCTTTCGACAAATTCTCAGTTTTAGCTATTAAGTCCTCTCTATCAAAATTGGATGATATGATCTCGATATTTAATATATATAAAAGGGTTTTGGACAACATGAAAATAGGATTAATTTATGGCTTCCACATTAGAAAAGAGAAAAGCAGACCAAAAGATGACATTGAGGGAAGGAATTTATAAAGGATTCAGAGTATTCCAAGATCTTATAGATCAAATTTTAAAATCATTTTGAGTCATGTATTTCAAGAACATACATGCTCTTTACTACAAGCTACAAAAAGCATAGAATATAAAGAAAGAACAAACACAAAAATAATCTAATAGCTTAAATGAATTAGATCACAAAATGAAGACACATGCATATAGGATATAAAGTGTAACTTTTCTCTACAAATAATGGTGAAAAAGACTAAAAATACTCATTTGACCCACTTAATTAAGACTAGCTAAAAGTAGGCATGTAAATCCCTCTTGACTAGCACACATAAGAAAGTGTAAGTCCAATTGTAGGAATAATCCATGGTGAAACAATAATATTTTAGATTAATATTTTCCCTTAAGAATAGCTCGTAGAATCCATGTGATTAAATAATATATTACCTTGATATATCTCCTTAAGAACAGCTCGGGTGGGTAGAAAAAAAAAAGGGTCTCAACAATTGTAGGCTTAATTAGGTACTTGGATAATTGATATCTCTCAAAAGGTGAAGAAAAAGAGAAAGTTGTGTACGAAAAAACTCTCAAGGAAGTTAAAAAGCCCCCTAAAGATGATATTGCTAACATAGATTGCACCCTTAATTGAAGGCATAGATGAATGAACTTTCTCTATGTGAAAGGCTTGTTGAATTTATTAGTAAGCTACTCTAAAGGCTAGTAAAAATTAAGACATGGATATGATAATAAAGAAGCTCCCAAATAATATGTATGTGAATATTTGTGTAGGAGAAACTTGGTTGATTGGCAATCCTACATCATCCAAAACCTTTTAATTTGTGTTTCCAATTTTGCTTTGGTTTCAATTTTTGGTTGTGTCTCTCTAATCTGTTGACTGTGATAAGTAAGTTAAAATCATGTCTCAACTCTATGGTGATCAATCTATGAATTAGTTTGGAACAAGGCATGGAATCAGAAGTTATAGTTGTGATTTCTCTTATCATGATGCATATAAATGTGTAAGCATGGACAAGGCATGCAAACTATCTGACAAAATGGCTCAAAGAGACATTGTCTCTTGGATTGCAACAACTCCAAGAAGTGCAAAAAATGGATTCATAAAAAAGGCTTTATAAACACCTGCCAAATTTTACTATCCTTGGAAGACACATGGATATCATTTTGTAACCACAAATTAAGACTCTTGAAACTAGCAAACATTATGAAGCTTTATTGATGACTGTTCAAAGAGATTGAAATGGCAGAAAGAAAGAGTTAAAATTCATTAAGTGGAATACAAAATCAATAGAAATTTAATCAATAACAAATTCTCTAAATAATATTGCTTGAGAATTGAAAAGGCATTGTGAAAAGCAGAAAAAAATGCCTCAAATGGAGTCGAACATACAATAGGACTAGTGAATGTGTAAGACCATTGAATAAAGATGAAATGATAGCGAGGAAGGTCTAAAACACTAAGGATGAAATGACATAAAAGTAGAGAATCAAACAAGTAGGAGGATGGGATCTTTGTGGGGGGTTGTTTAGTGTGGGCATCGGCTAGAGAGTGCCTTGAAAAACTTAGAGGTGGTAGTTGTGCCTTTAGCTAGTGAGGTCAAAGAGGAGGCAATGTCTATTATTCTTTGTTTAGAAAATTAATAAAATCAGTTCTGTTGCAATCTTCTGTGACTCAAAATTCAAAATGAGTGTAGAGAGGCTTTGCTTGTGTTTGTGTTGAGTTTTTTCGAATTTACAAGATGAAGGATTTTCTCTTGCATCATTCATTTTGTGTATTTGTTTCAAGATTATTATTAGTTTTAAATTATGATGTTTCAATATGCTAATTAATATATTTATCATTTTCCTTTTTCTTTAAATTTTAAATTTAATAAAATAAAAAATTATATTAATATTATTATAAAAAAAAAAAATATTTAAATATTAGTTAAAATCTAAAAATAAAATTCATATTATGTTTTCTATAATAAAAAGTAATTATTTGAAAAGAAACAAAATGCATAATGCATGTATTTTGAAAAAGTAATAAAAAATGAAAATTTTTAATTTCTTAAACTATCCTTTCTTTCTAAGGAAATGTAATGTTTATAGAGATTTTAAAGTAGAACTTTTAATAAAATAATATAAAATTCATTCTAACTTGAAATAGAAGATTAGATCATTTTAGTTTTAAAATGTGAAATACTTGTTTTCAAGAACGTAAACTATCGAACCACTTAAATGGAGAGAACTTAAAATAGGAAACATAAGTTTAGTACTACTTTAAAAAGCTCCCATGAGCATGGGAAAGGCCCTCGCATGGGCTATGAACAGCGGAGTATTTTTGTTCATAAGGAAGAACGGGAGGCTTGGGAAAGCCAATTTGCCCATGGGAAAACTCACTTGCTTTTGTGTGAGCTCTAGTATTATATGGGTTTTAATTTTCATTATAGAGCCAATTTTTGGATCATCAATTGCACAACTAGCTGGGAAAATTCAAGTTGTTTGGAGGAATGGCAAAAACGAAAATATGTAGAACGCAATGATGCATAGTTTGAATAGAAATGAGACAATGAGGAGGGCAAGATGGCATTGTTTTATCTCCTCTATTTCTATAAGAAATGGGTATGCAAAAGAGTTCCTTAAACTCAATTTAGTTTGTTTTCTTAATTGATTTTGGTATTATATGGGTTTTAATTTTCATTATAGAGGCAATTTTTTGATCATCAATTGCACAACTAGCTGGGAAAATTCAAGTTGTTTAGAGGAATGGCGAAAACGAAAATATGTAGAACGCAATGATGCATAGTTTGAATAGAAATGAAGCAATGAGGAGGGCAAGATGGCATTGTTTTATCTCCTCTATTTCTATAAGAAATGGGTATGCAAAAGAGTTCCTTAAACTCAATTTAGTTTGTTTTCTTAATTGATTTTGGTTCTAAGCCAGTAAAAATCTTTACTTAAAACTCACCATCCATATTACAAACACATAAAATTATCCATTCTATTATATAGTCTATTAATTATCGAATTATGGCTTTTCTTTCAAGATCATATCATCATTGAGTTTAACATTCTACAATAAACAATGCAACAAATGTGTTTATCGACCTATCTTTTATATTGTATGAGTTCTAGTATATTCTGAAGAATTATTATAATATGACTTTTCTTCTCTTGGAATCGATTATGCTTCCTTAAGATGACTTTTCTTGCATGCATTAATTTTAGCTTTAGTGAATTCTATGAAAGTCATCCTATCATTTGATTATGTCTTTGAATCTTTTTGTTCAAGCCACATGATTTTTCATTACTTGTTTTCTATCTACCATTCTAATCATTGCATCCCATAAAAGAATAATCTTAAAAAAGTCTACATGTTATTCAATCTTGCATTGAATCAATGGTTCGTAATATACTCATAACCTAACTCTCAATCAATCTTAATCAAGAGGTGATTTAACTCAATCTAACAAAGACAAAAGTGATCTTGACTAAATAGAGGCTTGGCATCTCACTACAATCACTTATGCGATGATGAGATATTGTTGTACCTTAAGTCAAGATTTACACCTATCACTATTAAATATTTAGGTGAGAACAAATAAATATTCTAAGTAAAATTATTAGATTACAGGTATATTATCACACTTAGGATATAATGTGTTCAAGGTGAAAATTTTCCATTAATAAGATCTCTTAAATTGTCTAGAATTTTTATAATCATGCTTTAGACATAATTCTTGATATTTTAAAATGAGTGAATGAATGTCTTTAAATACAATGTAGGACTCAAATAACACAAAAATTTGCTAGGTTAGCTCATTATGACTATTAAAGTGGCTACCAGTAACTAATTTTAAAAAGTTTTAGCTTGCAAGCCCATTTGCAAAACCTTCAACAAGTATTGTGTCTAATGAGTGTTAAGTGTACCATTCATTCTCATGAGAGATCGGTTCTTGTGAACAACTACTCATGAAACATGAATCAATGGGGTTTACTCGAAAACTTCACAACTGAATCTTGACAGGAATACCATAATTTGACTTGTAGAAAATATCTCCAACTTACCATTAATAAATTTCACATTTACCAATTGCTACCCACTTGACCTCCAATAGTTATCATTTTTGGATTCTAATGGGCCAATTTATGCACCTTTATTGGTATCTATAGTGCACTACTACTAGAGCATTTGTGCATAAGTATTGAACAAATCTCCTGCTTTTTAGGGCATTTGGTATCATTTTCCCACTTTACATTAAGCATGAACGGGCCCTCAAATCAGCCTTAACTGAGCATTCGTCTACTACCAAGCACCATATCTATTTGGAGGACACTCAAATATTGTGGAGGGAGAACAATTTTTTCAAGAGAACTGTTAAAGAGGCCATTGCTATTATCCATCACCCCTCCAATCTTAATTGTGACGATGGGCTAAACCTCAGCATCTCATGGCACCCTCTTCTTTTTGTCCTCCAGTACCATCCCCACCCCCTGCCTTGATTTCTCCCCCTCTTTCTTTTTCCTTTGTGCGGCTCCCTCTCCCCCTTTGGTTTCTTTGCATATTTGTATATTTTCATTGATTTATTTGTTTATTGATTTTTACATTTGTATTTTTATATTTGCATATAGTTTTTTGTATATGTTAATGCTTTTGTTCATATTTGGTTGTGTATCTCTACCTTTTGGTATAGGTATGGGCTTATACACATATTTGTAAGTGTTTATATATATATATATATATATATATATATAAACATTTACGAATATGTGTATAAATCCACACACACACACACACACACACACACACACACACACACACACACACACACACACACACACATATATATATATATATGTTTTTATTTTCGTTTTTATTTATTTATAATTTGTTGACTTTATTTCTCTTTCTTTTTTGTTTTTTAGTGGTTTGTTTATGTTGCTTGGCTTTCCGTTTTCTTTTCCTTGGGTGGTTATTCCTTGGAGTTTTTGGTCTCCCATCCCTCAGGTGGTCCTTTTTCTTTTCCTTTCTCCTCGTTCCTCATGCCCTCTGACAACCCACTCCTCTTTATATTATGTCTCAAATCTGCAACTCAACATCTTTCATATCTTTGGAATTCTTCTCATCCTGATGATGAATCACAGAGTGTGATTCAAAACATTGATGGCAAAATAACACACACAACCGAATCCAAAAAAACAAACTATTATACAATATGGATTGTGGAAATCTCATAGCTTTAATCAATTAGACTTGTCATATTCAGAGATATATGGATTTACATTCATGCCATAGAAGTATTAATTAAATGTACATGTGAATAACAAAAATCTATTAAACTGAAACAAATAATTGTACAATAACAATGTTTTGCTGTACATAACCCAACCAATGGTTGTTCCCAAAATTGAAAGTTTTCCACCCACCATCCCCCATGCTACTGTATGCAGCATGATGTACTTAAAGAAAATGTCATGAATATTTTATTTACAATTTTTTTTTGTAGGCTATATTGTTCCCAACCAAATGTTTTTGTTGGACCTAGAGAATTGTTGTTATCCACCCTCCATCCCCCATGCTGCTAAGACCAGCATGTTATATAGCCTTTTGTTGAAATGCATGTGATCTATATGATGAAAGACCTGCATCATTGTTTCATTTATATAAGTTAGATTCGAAAAACTTGTAGAAGTGGTGAAGTTAAATACTTAAAAAAACTTGAAAATTTGAAATGTAGTAATTTTTAATAAAATAATACCTTGTGGAATGTGAAATGGCACAATGGCAATCTAACCAATCATCCATGTCAGTATTTGTGTGTTGTGAGAGAGGTTTTCTATAGATAAGTTTTTTAAATCAATAATTAAGTTTGGTTTAAGAAGTTTTGTAATTCTATTATATAAATAATAACTTGAAAATACTAAATGAGTGGTACAGTTGATTTATTGCTATGAAAGCAAGTTAATTTTTCAAAGTGGCTATGATGTATTGAGCTATCTAATAGAATTATATAATCTAAAAAGGTTTACGTACCTTGAAAGTAATGAGCTTGGTGTATTGGATGTTGTTCTTTATGGAAAGCTGAATTCTTCAATCAAGAGAACCTGAAAGTGTGAAGGGATGTTAAAGAGAGAAGGTAGTTAATGTTAAATAGAATAATACTTACCAATTGCAAATATATTAAACTCGATGACGACAGAGAAATAGTCAAGAGAGAGCAACCAAACACCTTCACAAACCATAATACCTGTAAAAGTGAACAGGGGCCTTGCAGACTGAAAGTGGTCACGTCTAGAAATAGTTAAACAACATAAACAAAGTAAGAACCCTACAAGCATAGGACGGAAAATCTGAAGCCTATTGCAAATAATATTTATTAAAACATTATTAGTGGATATTAAATGTATTGAACAAGTGGCTAAGGTTTACATACCTTGAAAGTAATAAGCTTAGTGTATTGGATCTTGTTCTTTATCGAAAGCTCAATTATTCAATCAAGAGAACTTGAAAGTGTAAAGGGATGTTAATGAGAGAAGGTAGCTAATTTTAAATAGAATAATACTTACCAACTGCAAAGATATTAAACCTGATGACAATAGAGCAATAGTCAAGAGAGAGTGAGCAAACACCATCACAAACCATAATACTTGTAAAAGTGAATAGGTTCCTTGCAAACTGAAAGTGGTCACATCCACAAACAGTTAAAGAACATAAACAAAGTAAGAAGCCTACAAGCACACCACGGAAAATCTGAAGCCTGATGCAAATAATATATATTAGAACATTATTAGTGGATATTAAATGTATTGAACAAGTGGCTAAGGTTTATATACCTTGAAAGTAATGAGCTTGGTGTATTGGATGTTCTTTATCGAAAGTTGAATTCTTGAATCAAAAGAACCTGAAAGTGTAAAGGGATGTTAATGAGAGAAGGTAGTTAATGTTAAATAGAATAATACTTACCAACTACAAAGATATTAAACCTGATGATGACAGAGCAATAGTTGAGAGACAACAAGCAAACACCTTCACAGACCATAATACCTATAAAAGTCAACAGGTGCCTTGCAGACTGAAAGTGGTCATGTCCACAAACAGTTAAACAACATAAACAAAGTAAGAAGCCTGCAAGCACATCACGGAAAATCTGAAGCTTGTTGCAAATAATATGTATTATAACATTATTAGTGGATACTAAATGTATTGAACAAGTGGCTAATATCTGTAATTGTTATATTCATATATTTTGTATCTTTCTTTGTTGGGTTGCATTTGGAACCTATGATAAATAATAGTGTATGAGAAAGTCATTCTGGCAAATATCAGGAAAAAAATTTGTCGACAACAATAAAATACTTGAACAACAAATGGCTAATAGATGTGTACCTATTGTTGCAGAGTTGGCACATGTAAAAGGGCTCTTCAAATTCATAGACGTTAGTTGTTATTGATCATGAAAAGTAAAAATATTGTTTTGGGTTGATACATTAAATAGAAGATATACAACATGTGAAAACATAATGAAGATGTGATTTGCATACCTAATTCTATTTGTTCTGTAAGTATGTTTCTTTTGTTGTGTGTGAAAGCTTTAGCAAGAGGGATTCCTCAGTCTTTTGTAGAATTGTTGATGGTGCACCTTTAAATCTTGAGTACCTTTGGTAGGTGAAGGCCGGTTGTATGCATAGGTGTTCAATTGCTTTTACTCTTGAAAGTGTTGTGAATGTGAGGCTTTGTTTCTCTATTTTGTCGATGTCAACTATGGTAAAGTCTAATGTTAGCCCCTATGATTTGTGAATAGTAATGCCCCATGCCATTGCTAGTGGAATTTGTGTGCGGTTTCCTCTAGTAATTGGTGGAATAGGCACATGTTTCAGATTTTATCGATCCTATGAAGGCCCAATATAATGTTTGAAAAGAATGACCACATATTTTGGCAAATCAGGTGGTTTAGAAGCTGCATCGTAGACAATTTATTTGATTTGACCCAAAGCACTATTTACAAGGCCAATTTCTATCCATAAATTTGCAATCTGATCAATTGTCAAAGCATGGGTTGACCGCAATTGGAGGGATTCCCAATCTGTTTCCAATGGTGTTGTGCTACGGATATTAAGTAACATTTCACGGAAACTTATCTGTGAAGAACTTGTGCCTTGTTGACAAAATGGAATATCCAAGGTTACAAAAGAGCAAGTGTCGTTGAGTGAGATGCATATAATGGCCTATCCATAACTGGGGGAAGCTGTGCAAGATCACCAACCAAAATGACTGAGATAGCTGCAAATGATTCATGTTGTCTTCTAGGAAAAGCTTCTCACAATCTTATATCAATCTTAATGAGTAATTGAGGGCCAACAAAGCTCATTTAATCTATTAAAATGTAACGTAAATATTTGCATTGCTCTTGAAACATTAATAGGGAATGGCCTGTTAAGGGTTTGTATTCTTGAATGGGTATATCGAGGGTATCATGGATTGTGGTTGCTTGGATATTATATGCGGAAACACCTGTTGGTGCTAGCACAAGAAAAGGGTATTGTGCATGTTCTAAATTTGAATTTAACTATCTACGTATACAGTCAATGAGAAATGATTTTCTAGTGCCTGATGTGCCTTGAATAATTAACCGTAATGGTGAAGAAGACAAGTTCTATTGAGCATGAGTTTTATTGATATCAAGTACAATAATTTGGTTTCTTGCAAGCTCATAGTTAGTAGGTGCATTTAAATGTAGGTTGGCAAGGGTGTGGGGTGTTTGGCTTTTCTCTATTAAAATAAATTGAGATGCTTTTGAATGCAGTGTTTGATTAGGCATAGAATCAGTCCAATTAAAGTTTACATCAAAATCACGTTTGCCAAGCATTTGAAGAGTAGCAGCATCAAAGTTGTTTGATGCTCCCATTTGTGACAAGAACTCCCATTCGTATAGATCTTGATGAGTAGATTGTTGAATGTCTTTTGGTTGTAGCTCTTCACTATTTTCTGTTGTAATGTGTTCTTCAATACCATTCACATGCCAGCAGATGTAATCTGTACTTTGAAGATGTTTCCAATTTATTATAATTTCTTCAGTTGAGTTTCATATATGTAGCTAAATGATTCAAAATGGCTTGTAAAGAAGCAATTCACTCCAACAGAAACTTTTAAAACTATTGTCATCTTCTAAAGGTAAAGATTTGTGTTGTGGGTAGACATATACAATTGCTGGTAGCTTTCTTTTCATCCATTTACATCATTTACACTGGTCAAAGTATGTATATAGCTGGACTGAACGAAGTAGAGTTAGGTTTGCTAATTTTGATGGTCGTTTCATGTAGTTTGAGATGTAAGAAATTAAGGTTTGTGATCCTTCATCACAATTTTCTATGTATTGGAAGATTCTTTTGCCAACATTGAGCATTACAAACTAGCGTGTGCAAGATATCAATGAGAGTTTAAGTAGCATGTGACAAGTTTCTTGTGTGTTAATGTCCCTATTAGCAACAATTCCCATCAAGAGTCTTTGGTATGCTAACAGGATTGTATCGTCTGAATTTGTTGATCCAACTATGCATTTGAGCATATCAGTATAACTTTATGACTTGTGTTTATGTTTGTATGCATATTTTGAGATATATTGTAGAACTGCTTTTTTGGAGTAGATAGGTTGACAATCAACATTAGCCCTCCATATGGCAAGCATTGTTGGGCTGTGTACATTTAGACGATTGTCATTCCTTGCTGGCTTGTATGATTGGTTATTGTTGTGGTCTAATATGAATGAGGATTCATGTTTTTTAGGCCAAGGAGCTTTGTACCGACATTCAAGTGTTGAGTTTTTTTTCCTCAAGCAGGTATACTTTGAACACTTTGTATGCCGCTAGACAACATTGAGCAATTCAATATAATTAGTGGAAGGATCAGACCTAGATATGATCTCTGTATCTGCAAGAAATGGATCTGAAATTGCGGGCATATATTGCCTGTTCAAGCGAGCTTCTTCAGTACATGGATTCCATGTTGTGATGTACTGGTCAAAGAAGTGTTTAACTGATTGGATACTTGCATGATCTGAACAATCAAGGTTATCAATATTTGGTGCTTTTGGTAACCAAAGAAAGCCATGTATATGTGTAGATCCTTGGTGTTGCCATTCATATATGTACCAGTGGTCAATGGCTTTCAGTTGTCTGACAATGACTTCATCATGAAAGATTTGAAATCTTAAGTGCAAGTATAAAGATGTAATGTGTGGATTATTGACTAAATTTTCAATAAATTGTCTTCTATTGTTGGGTACAGTAGTTGAATTTTTTTTTGGCAATAACTTATGCAAGTCTGGTAATTTTGTATCAGCTAAGCTTAAGGTAAAGAATAGTGTAGGTGCACCTAACTGTTCTATCATTGTTGTAAGGTCTCACTGGGATTTGCTCCAAAATGCTCATGTACCACGCAACGAGGATGCATATCGCATGATATGATTTGGTAATTCATTTGAGGGTGTATTTTGCAAGTATTCTTTTAGACCATGAAGATTATGTGCAAGACTATCTTCTAGATTAGTCTTAATGAACACAACCACTGATTGTTGGGATCAATGTCTCATCATAAGATTGTAGATATAATATCTAAAGTAGACATGTTGCCCAAATCTTTGATCATGATATTTGATCAGGTGCAAAGCATATTCATGTAAATGTACATTCCTTGTTCTTTGTTATAATTGTAAAGCCATTCCAGAAGGGAAGAGTGTTGGGAATGCCATGGAAAGGAGGCCCTCTACTCATTGATAGGTGGTGTATTGATTTGTGGCCAAGCAACAATGTTGTTGTTGGTATTATCTAGATGTAGGATGGTTTTTATGGCATCGAGTTTTGGTATTGATGATGGTAGTTGTGGAACAAATGAGGAAGTGTTCTCCACTATTTGTTCTTCATTGTTAATATTCGATAGAGTTGGATTATCTTGAATAACATCTTCTTGAGGTGAATGCACTGAATGCAGTAGCCTTGTAATGTTAGTGCTTTGGTCAGGTAATAGATGCACTACATCTAGATCAATGAATACATCCTTGTAGTATTGATCATGTTTCATTTTGTAAGCCAATGCATCCATGACGTGAAATCTATTCACGTAACAGTCATAAGTTAATCCTTGTAAATTGGTTCTACGGGCAACAAGAATTTCTAATTGCTTAATTTAACGGGACAATGTTATTGCAATTTCAGAAATATCTTGTGGGAAGTTAATTGTATGGCCAGAATATTTGTATTGTCCTTCCCTTGCATGCATTACTTACAAAATAGGGGCAATTCTTGATTTTAGCATTTCTTCTACTTGAGAAAGATACTTTAAAATAGAAGGTTGCTCACCTAGGTCCATATTGTTTGATAATGAGAAATGGTAGAGGCCTTTTTCAGCACAACATCACATGCACATAAGTACGTGATTGACGTTTTTAATAGTCATGCCCACATATATTTTCTTACAAACAATACATGGCTCTGTGACCTCCAACATATCAATCCTTTTCCGGAAATTAGACAATGCATGTTGAAATGAAGGAGTCTTCAGAACAAGTTCAGGAGAAGTAGAATGTGTTTGATTGACATTAATTTGCTCAAGATCATTGTTTTCTATTTGTAATAACTTTCCTGAGTTATTACCAGGACTTTGTAGTGCATGACGTCTCAATTGTCGTTTCTTGGAGATATTGCCTCTGTTCTTTGCATAGTAAGTTATATTGGTCTGGCTTATCTTCAATTTGATAGCATCAATTTCTTGAGAGCAAGGCTAGATAGATATCTAATATTTCAAAGAGAGTAGAGGTATGTTAGAATTTTCATAATTGAAGATGGTTAACTTTGAAGTATGTATTAAGAATGTATGAGAATTGAAAATTGCTTGATCTATGATTATGTGGTTTTAGAGGATTAGTTCTGTATGTAAAGTGGTTTTGTGATGTTTATTTGTATGTGTACTGATCTGTTCTGTTGTTTTGTTGCTCTGATTTACTCAACTTATATGTACACATATTTATATACATGTAAATGAAGTATACAAATACTTCTACACATAGATATGCACATATATAAATACAGGTCCATATATGTGAAATGTTAGAATCCTGTGTTTGTTACTATATATATATGAGGTTGAGATTTTGTTTGAAATGTATGGGTTTTATAAATTGCTTCGCTTGAAATCTATGGGTTTTGCAAAGTTGTAAATTGACTTTGTAGTGTTCTTCTGCCTACACTTGTTGTTGTTACTGACTTGGTTTTTCAAAAGCATTATTGTGATATAGGTATGCATAGATATAGTAATTTCTGATACATACAGATGTATGTATATATATACACATGTATATATACATATCAATTAAATATTCAAAGTTTTGTATACAAACATTTGCATATATATAACTACACATGTATATATAAAAAAATCTAAAACTATATATATGTGTGTGTGTGTGTGTGTGTGTGTGTGTGTGTGTGTGTGTGTGTGTAATTCTTTTTTGTTGTTAGTTTCTTTCTATTTTTAAAAGCATTATTGTAATATAGGTCTACACAGATATAGTAATTTCTAATACATACAAATGTATGTATACATATACACATGTATATATACATATCAATTAAATATTCAAAGTTCTGTATACAAACATATGCACATATATAACTACACATGTATATATCAAAAAGACTAAAACTATGAGAAATTATATATAGATATGCACATATATAAGTATACTTGTATATCTGCAAAATTCTATAACTATGAATAATTATGGTGTTGTATAGTTATACAAATAGATATTAAAAAAGAAAAAAAGATATATGTGCATATATGTATAAATTTTCTGCAAATAAGGTAGACCATAGTACATTTAAAAGTAATGAGCATGAGTGAAAAAAAATTATGTCAGGAGGAAAGAATTTCAAAGAGATAAGAGATAGATGTAAGAAATGTACATATAGATATTTATAGAAGCAGCCATGTGTTCATAAAAGGTAATTGTTTGTATTTGTAAAACTATTAAATATGTAAATTATCTAATGTAATAATTGTATTATAAACTGAAAGTTTAATAATCAAGAAATATGCTTTATAATTCTAAGCCTGTGTACTTAGGCGACCAATTTATGCAAGTAGTGCATCACACTCAGCTTTGAAGTCAACAGGAGAGACTTTATTGACTGTGCCTTTCATCTTTGATTCTGAATTGTATGTGTCAGTGGACACCAAGAGTGTGAATGAATAGTGATGTGACAAAAGTCTTTTAATCACTAAGAAAGGTGTTTCTATTGTTGTTGCATCATTTTCCAGTGCACAAAGCTCTTTTGCAGTTTTGTGTAGCAAGTGAATGCCAACGTCATCAAATGCAGTGGCCCAAAGAGTACCTGTGGCATCTTGTAACTTTACTGGCAAGAGGTAACTATAGTTGTAGTCTTGCATAGTCATTTCACATCTAGGGTAGTACCAAGAATCATCAACTTGTTGTGTACATTTGTTTTTGCATGGCCTTCCATTGACTATTAGTGGACAAGCTGCATAATAGAATCTTTTATCAGTTATGTTTACAAAATGCAGAACAGCCAGCAAAGTAGTTTGAATTGTTTCTGGTTTGATACTCATCCTCTCACAGATTGAAGAAATAGTCATTCTACTATATTTCCCATCTACGTGGATAGTTTCTGGAACAAAGGGTACAACAAGCAAAGGGTCCTTTCCTCTTAATGTTAGAGGTTCTGCTTCTGGAAAAGGTGGGTTGATATGTAATGTGGTCACAGCTGTTATGTTTATAATCTTTCCATTGAAATAAGCAACACGAGCATTACGCAAAGCAAGGATAACCACACTATCATTGGTTAACATATTTTTCAATTCTAGGCCTTTTTGTTCTACCATTGGACCCCATAGGTTAATCTCAATTGTTGATCCAGACAGATCATTAATTTTCACAACTCACTTATGTGTTTGACTGCCATCTTTCATGTGTATTGGAATGATATCTCTAATGTATAAAACAAAACCAATTATGTCAACCAACGTGTTATTTGTTAGATGAAACAATTCACTAATGGACATGAAAAGAGAACGTTGTTGATCTGCTTGTTCTTCATTGCTGCAGCGTTTCAGTATGGATGTATCAGATAAGATGATTTCTAAATGACTATTTAGTTTTTTGTACCTTGCATTTGCTTCCTTAATGGATCCCTTTGAAATAATATAATGTGAACCTACTTCCACACAGTTAGAGTGTAACTGAGCTATTTCATCAAAACATGTGACTCTAATTTCACAGCCCTCATAGTCAACAATGTCAAAGCTAAACACATGCCCATTTTTTGTGGTTGTGCTATATGCCTTGATAGGGCATTTATGAGTAACTCTACCTTTGATTGTCCATTTATTTTGGTATGGATTCAAATTTTTGATCGGGCTTATATTTTCAAAAGTCATCATTTGCGGGGATGGCAATTCAATAGAAAACTGAAGAGATCATTTAGATGTTGATGGTTTGTCCTCAGACATTATTTCTGGTTGTTGTTCTTTGAATAGGTATACTGGTTTACCAAAGAATGGGCAATCACTGTGTTTCACTTGCAGACTAAGTATTACAATAATCCTGTGAAAAGAAAAGACTTCTTTTTAAATTACTATCAATTATACTTAAAAACAATTAAATAGAGATCAAACATATCATATTTAATAACCATAGTTTGTTTCCTACCTTGTGTTCCATATGTATTTGCATGTATAACTCGATAACTGGACTATTGTGCCTTTTTTTAGAATATTTGAATCTATTAGAGTAGCATATTTAGAAGGCAAGATTGCTAACTGCATGTATGTGCCATTAGATAACACTAATTTATGTTTGTCAGTATCATCTGTGTTGTTCTGCATTTTCTGAAATGACAAAACTTGTAGCAATGTTGAAGGAAGCTCATCCCCAGCATTGATAGATTGAATTGCAAAAGGGGTAGGGGCATACTCTTGGGTTTTTTCCAACAAAAAAAATATGAATATAGAGGATTTAATTTTAACACTAAGCAAGTCATATATGTGCTTACTTGTTAATGTAAAGCATGTGTTAGTAGAGTATGTAATCAAGCTATGTTATCTATAGAGTATTCATCTACTTTTGGACTATGCTATGGAAAAAGGATGGTATGGAAAAGAGAGATGTATTGTCAAAAAAAAGAACATAAAAGATTTCTATTTTGAAAAGGTTTGATAATTTAGCTTACCAAACTATCAATTGTGGAGTGCTCTATCGATTCAGAGGTGGTTGCTAGAGATGCCATTGTGCATATAGACCTTTTTTGTTTCAGACAAATCTCACAACTTAGCATACATGCTAGTCAATGTTATGGCAGAAAGTTAATTTATTTAATCCTAAAAGTTTTATTTATTGGAAGATTTGAATATTGTACAGCTCATATGAAATAAACAAAACATCATGCAAGGATATTGTATATACCTGTTTCTTAGTTTCAAAATCCTTTTAGATTTAATCTGATGATAAATTATGCATCGCCTTGACTGGTATATTGACTTGCAGATTAAAGTTGATTGAGTTCCTATTGTGACATTTAAAATATTTTGTTAGAGTAGGTTGAGTGCCATAATGGGCAAAATAATTCTTTGTAGTTGCTAAATATGCAACAAAATCCTACTAAACAAAAAAACTGTTGCTAATTGAAATTGAGGATTGTAGATCTTTTTTTGTATTGTGTTATTTAGTAGTTCTTCAGTTTGGGCAAGTTTAGGTAAGTGATGAACTAAGCATATTGAAGATGGAGAAATTGTAGCTACATTAAGGCGTATTTTCTTTTTATGATTTGACAGTTAAAAGTAAATTACAAGCATGATGAATTGTAGTTCTTATATCAGAATACAATCACAACACGATTTAAACTGATCAAAGGCATATATGCATAAGAACAGTAAAATTAACTGAGCATAGACTAATGCTGCTAGAGTTTAAATTTTGTTTCAAATGGTAATGAACTGATCATAATGTGATTGAAACATGTATTCAAAAGGACAATTGGTCATATGCTAACAAGCTTAAAAAACATAAAGTATCACTTTATGATTTACATATTTGAGAGCATGTTAACAAAATATGAGATGCATTTGTTTTTTTCGAATGTTAATCAAAATATGAATGTAGCTTTTCAAGGATTCAATAATTACAAAAACACAGGATCTACCCAAGCAACCCATCCAAGCTCATGATCAGTCCATTTAAATACTTTGTCTCCCAATGTGAAAATAACCATTGGATCAGTTAATTGTTCAGCACTTGGTATTGGTAAATGCGTTAATTTGATACTATGTATGGTTGTTACAACACTACAAGATGTAGAGAGGTTTACTGTTGTTTGGTTGGGTAATTTATGTTCATAGTGGTGAATTATCTTTCTAAGGTTGCTCTTTAACTTGTTGCTCTCTTGCAACATCCTTTCAATGACATTGTTAATGTCCTCTATTTCTTTCAATCTTCTATCCATTGTTGAAATTTGATTGTGTTAGTGTGGTTATTTTCTGTTGGAATGACAGAATGAAAATGCATTACTAAAAAAAGTGAACATAAAAGAATAAGACAACTTATCTTTAAGTAGATCATATTTTTTTTTGTAAATCGTAATGAATTTACTATGGACTGATTATAAAAACTTGTAATAATTAGTTGAAGACTTTAAGTTATGTAAATTGACTAATGAGGCAACTTCGACATGGCATAAATTAGATGGATTTCAACAAAAGGTTGTGTAAGATGCTGATGTTGGCAGCATGGGCGATGTAGGGTGGATAATAAGAATTTCATGCCTGCAATAAATACTTTTTGTTGGGAATAATACAACCTATAAAATAAATAATTATCAAAAAAGCACTGCATGACATTTTCTTTTAGTACATCATGCTGCATACAGCATACTGCAATAGAGCATATCCATCAATGACATTACAGTGTTCTTGCTAAGACAATTAGATCTCTAAAATGTAAAAAAACTTCCACCCTAGAAGAAAACTATCTAGTTTCTTGTTACACTCTCTTGGTTTTTGCTCTTTCATAATCTTGTTAATGATTACTGTCTTTGTGGATATATAAATTTCATAATGGATTTACATATATGTATACATGTATATATATACATGTACTTATATTTATAACTACTATGAACACGTATAATAATTTTAATATGAATAGATGTACACATATATATAAACATCTTTGTAGGTGTATGTATATTGTTTGTGGTAGGCAATGCTTTCACTCTGCAAGATAAGTGCTTAGTTTGACCTATTTTAGGATCTATCCATATATATATCCATGTGTATATATACAGGTATACATGTCTATATAGATGTACATACACGTATAAGCATCAGTAACTGTTTTAAGGAAATCTGATATATATATACATCTATATCTATATATATACATGGATATATATTTAAGTATGGCCATGAATGATTTCACTCTGCAAGGTAAGTATTCACTTTTACAATTTAAAGGGTTTGTGAAACGAATACAACTAAAAAATATTAATAAACTTCTACTCTACAAGGGAACTGTACACTTTCTTGGTAGTCTGTCTTGGTTATTGCTCTTTTGTAATCTTGAGCACTAATTGTTTTAAGGAAATCTAATATATATACATATATATCTATATATATACACATGTATACATATTTAAATATGAATGTGAACTTAATCCAACGTAACCATAAAATTTGTAAACCAAACTACTTAGCACAACAACAAAATAAAATACTTTTTATGGTTCATACCGGCCATAAATAATGTTGACATTCATGCATTTGGCAGGGGAGGAAAACATTAAAGACAACATCGCTTCAAAAAATGAGTGCACAGACCGATGCCACCCCGAGTGTACAGCTCACGACACAAAAAGAAACCCAACGCACAAGTCACTATGACGGGAAGAATTAGAGGGACAAACATTCCTGTTGTTGCTGGAATATCTTACACATTCGTGGTGGAATTCTCTCACTAAAAAGGATACAAATCTTGTGGAAATTGTAATCAGTAAATGAGAGAAGGTATCTACCTTATATAATAAGTTGGTCACAAAATCACAATTATACACATCAATGCCATTATTCTAATGTTGTAAATCTAGATCAATTTTTAGCAGTTATTTATCTTGTAGACTAAAAGCCTTCATGTGCAGAAATTCAGTTATCACATTTGCGTCAGTCTATGTACACATTTCCTGAAGCAACGATGTATTTAATGTTTTCCTTCCCAACCGTGCGCATGCATGTCAACATTGTTTATGGCTATTGGTTAACCGTAAAATGTATCTGGTAATGTTACATATAGTCATCGTTTCAAGTTTTTCACCCACTATCCTTTTAGGTTTTTCACGCATTGAAGCACTTACAAAGGTTTCCAATTATAATAATTTTTTAAAAAGTTCATGTGCATGCAAAGGAGGGAGTTTTATTTTGAAGAGTTTTTGAGTCTTAATAGGTTTAGGTCAAAATTTTAAGAGTTTTACCACGTTTGGGTTTGTCTTCAAAAACTTGCAGGCTTCCAAGCATCGCTAGGAATGTTACTGATGAAATTGAAAACTATAATGAAGCTCATGTTGGATCTAACACCGCTTGCAATCAATTTTATAATTGGCATGAAACATAGTGGTTTTATTGGCAAACAATACAATGGAAGGCCCTGCGAGATGTAGAATCCCCC